>NW_027512509.1:300000-477379 GCF_048772815.1 Callospermophilus lateralis | reverse complement strand
CATATAAAATCCTACCTGGTATCACATGTACATTTTTGTGAGGTGGCTAACTTGGGAGATACAAAGTATGAGAAGAGATGACTCCTCCTAAATGTTTTTGGAACTGAAAATTCAAACTATGAGTGAGCTTCTTAGTTGAAAAACATTATACATAAATCCATGTTCAGTAAAATTAATATTTTTGGATCTGTGAATGATATATATTTCATGATGAATTTTGATTGGCATATATATTGCTACTTTCTAATGTATCTGTGTGATATATATATTTTCAAAATATGAAATATATGTGTCTTATTATACACTCCCTAAATAATTCACTCATGTTCATGTATGTGCTTTTATAATCAACTTTTCATAAGATTGTTTTTAGAAATATTCATCCACCTGAAATACATATTTATTTCCAAGTACTGAAAACTCACTTCAGTGAATGGTGCAAACAAAGCCTTATATTTCTACAGTAACTGACCCAATTTAACATCAATGAAAGTAGATTTCTATGGGACATGATGTGTATTTTGATGTTCATTTTAATTCAACACTGGTACATTACTATTTCTTCAGTTTTTATACATCGTAGAATATACATTTCATCCACAAGTTCACAAATTGAAAGACATTTGTAACACATTCAATCACTTCCTGCTTCAGAACACATGTATTCCTCCTTATTTTTGACTGGTTATTTCATGAGACTTCTTTCCAAACACATTATTTTCGATTTCCATAATCAATTTTGAAGCAAAACTCACACACATTTTATGATAAACTACAACCCTAATATTACCATTAGATATATAACTGGTTGGAATGAATGTATGTATATCAATATAAGATTTCCTGTGTATTTTGGGATATCAATTTATTCCAATTTCTAAATTTGGAAACAGTTATATTATTTATTCACAGTATGGTCTATTCATGCATTCTCTCTATATTCATACACACATGGTACACCTATTTGTGCCCCCAATACTAATTTATATCTCTTCAAAATATTGCTCTCAGAAATGGTGCAACAAATACTCATGTCACCTGATCTACATATACATTTTATCACAGTAATATTCTGGCCACAAAATGCAAAGTCACCCTTACGACTGTACCAAAGCCTAAATGGAATATGAGTATGGATTATGAAAATCACCCATGTCCAGGTTGCCTAATGCTCTCAAATGTCAATCCTATTGGTGACTACATATTTGTTTCTTCCTAAGATTATTTATTCAAACTCAAGCCTGTCGAAAATGTCTAATCCTATCAATCACTTTATCATTTGCTGATTTTCTAATGTCTCTATTGATATCTGCTTTCCTACATATTTTCCCCAGTTCATCATTGTGACTGACTCTTCACATGTGCTGACATTTACATTTTCTCTCTACCCAAAACCCTATTGCTAAAGAACTTTTTGTCCAAATCATATACTCACTCTTTTTCCTAATCCTACCAACTATCTTCCTAATCCTACCAACTATCCTTTTTTGACTGGATGTTCTCTTTGACATTCAATCATCCAAGGTACAAGGTCCTATGCCATTGTGTATAGATTTATCTGAGACACATGTGCAGAACATAATTCAAACCTAAGTATCCCAATCAAGGATCCAAAGCCCTTCTGGGCTTCAAATCTTACCTAGATTTCGGTTTTCATAAATATATTTCCCCTCTATATATTCTAATAAATATTGCAGGTTCCCAATAACATTATTCATCCAGCAGAATGATTCCTAAGCCAAATCAAACATGTTATTAACCCTAACCATACTCTGTTCCCTCAATCTAACTTTACAGAAAAGCAGGGACAGAGTTGGTCTTACAATACAGGAATGTAAGAAATCTTCCACCTGCTGAGAAATGAAAAGGTCCATGCAGAAATGAACCCTGGGGAAGCTATAGGAAGCTATGAAGGACCTGAGAGAGCAAAAGTCATCTTCCACGACAAACAACCTGGTCAGGATGAAGGGGTGTGTCTGAAGCAGTCTCTCTTTTCTTAATGTAGAGAAGATGGACAATACCAGGCCTGTGTGGAGAGCTGTTCCCGGGTGCCTATGTTTGATATACCATTCAAACTTGTGAAAGTGTCACAGGAAGTAGGGGCAGCCTCCATCAATTGGGACACTTGGAAGCAACTATTAGGACAAAGTGGTTGCCAAGGCAGTGACCTCATTCAGTTCCTGAAGGAAGTGACCTACATCACTTTCTTGGTGATGGAACTCTCTGAACTAGGGATCCAGGAAGACAGGCACCCAGAGGCAGTCCCAGTCCCAGTCCCAGTGGCCTCACATATTTGGATTTACCAAGGACAGAATCAGTCTTTCTTGGTAACTACTGATGTGAGGATGGCCAAATGCCAGGAAGGTCTGAAGAGGGGACTTTCCTGAGTAAGCAGGTAGTGTCTCACCACTGGCACCTTACAACTTCACAGTGTTGGCCAAGGAGTCCACATCTGACATAGGACAGTCCATTTTGGAGTAACATACTATGGCCCATCAGTCAGAGGACACTCCGGATAGTCATAGACCTACTTGGGGGAAGGAGGTGACTTTTTGGGTGTGGGTGTGAGTTTGTGGTTTTGTCTCATGATCTGAGAATAGGTAGGAAAGTCGGTTTGTTAGGATTGGAGTGGACTGTTTCTAGTAAGTCTTTTGACAATGCGAGTGTTTTTATGTCTGTTTATCCCACTGTGTCCGTGGTTGTAGACATTAGAAAAGAGAATGCATCAATGGATGTGTCCTGAATAGAAGAAAGCTTCACAACATTCATCCTGCCCAATTTATGAATGGATTTTGTCTTGCCTAATGGATGGGCAACAACCACTGTCTTCCTAAATTCCTGTTTTCTTCTTGAATTCTGGCCACTCTCCAGAATAGGCTCATGGTTTTGTTTCCAAGACATGAACCACCTCCAAGCTCTGTGACATGGCTATGTACTGGATAGCTGAAGGGAGTGGGATCATCTCAGAAAACTCAGATATCATTTTAGAAACCCTGCCTTGGGCCATTTGCTTACCTATTGTTCTGTTGCCCTGAATGTCCAGAAAGGTCTTTGCCTCAGGCCACCCCTTTTTGAAGCCTGAAGAAAACGGTTTTCAATGGAAATTAATGGGCATCACCTGTAGATCTTTGCTTAATTGCTTTGGAAAGGGATGTGTCTGCATCAGACTCTTGGCCATGTTTGAGGTTGTTGAATAGATTTTCAGCACCTGATGGATCTAACGAACAATTACATGTGTGCTTCCAAAACCAAAATGGCCAAAAAAGCAGTCATTGTGGACGAAGTCTCTCGCCTTCCTCTGTAAGATTACTGATCTCCATCAAGTGAAAATAGGGATCCTTTTTGTCAAATGAGTTCTTCAAACCCTGCAGAGGATAGCCCATAGGTGCTTGGGTTTTCTCATGATTCCAATTCACATAAAGAATCTATACCCGAGAGTCAGTAGGCCTCAAATTGGAGAATCAGAGCAGTATTTACGGCAGGCTCATTTGATAACTCCTGGTTCTCAGAAAGGGTGTCCAGGCAACCCTGACTTTAGGCAAATGACGGGCAAGGGAGGTTATTTTGTACACTGTATTGGGCTGAGCCCCTCATGGAAACCTCGAACCACAGGTTATGATGAGTGTCTATATGGAAGAAGATGAGGGCCTTGTGGGAGTGCTTTGGTTTTAATTGTGGTCATTTGTTTGGTGGTTGGAAGTGATGACTGGGTCTATCTGGGCTTGAACTCTGGTGTGATTCCACTTATAGTCTGAGTTCTCGAACTGATCTCAGAGAAATATTGCCATAAACTGTGTTCAGATTTTAGGAGGCCACGCATGGGATTCTCCCTTGGAAACTGAGATCAAATACAAGGGTGGCTTTCCACAGAGCCTTGGAATCTCAGCTAGGATATCACATGATTTTATTCTGAAAGATTTGGCAGCCATAGTTGACAGTCAGAACACCCATGGACGTCACATTAAAGACCTCAATGGGCCTGGCTTCATGTGACCTTTTGACCACTCTATGGGAAGACTTGCCTGTGAGATTTCTCCAGAGAATTCATTGAAAACAGCTTCCTCACCATTTAATATTTCCTGAATGAACTGAAACCCACAGTGCCTCCAACTTCATCCATGAAAAATGGCTAGATAAATACAATGAAATCTTTGAAATTCCCTAAACCAGGTGGCACTGGAGAACCTTTAGATGTCTTGTTGCTGATCTTGAGTGTACCAGAGAATGCCATGATTGACCGGGTTTCATGAAAATGGTGTAGAACAAAGATGCCAGTAAGTTGGAGCCTGCTGAGAAGTGGGCCTATTGCAGTGGTGGGTGGGTGTGTGATAATACATCTGTGGTGTGGCAATGAGGATTTGCCATTGCCTTCCAAATGGTTTGTGACTGACATGGTGCAGCCAGCAGACCCTTCTATGTAAAGGCATCATTTTATATGGAGAGGTTTCTGGGCTAAGTTCAGAGTCAGATTTCTATGGACAAGGGGGCAAGCTCTGTGAGATAAAAGCCTGGTTGGTGCATTCTCCTTCAGACCCTGACCCACCACAAGTGACAGAACTTTCTTCAACACTGGGTTTCAGTTGAACTCGTTGTATTTCATAAAGCATATACCAAACTCCCAGTACAGCAGCAAGAAACACCACAAAGTGGAGGATGACCAAATGGCTTCACAGTCCAAACGGGGAGACACTTAGTATCCAGTGGCCACAGTTTACCTACAAAGAGAAAATTCAGCACTGCTGCCTCATGTTCATTAGAATACAAGAAACCATGTCCTCCAGGTCACATAGATGCAGACTCAGCTTTGATGGTATCACTAGAAAGGAAGCTAAAGCTCCTTACAACAACATATATTTCAAGTGCCCAAACTCAGAGGAAGTTTCTCAAGAAGTGTTTAGGCTGGCAGAGCTCCATGTTTTTGGAGTGTTTACCTGTTAGACCAGGACACAAGAAAAGACCACTGACTCTAATTAAAATCAAATTAAATTAAGCTTATTATTTCCACTGGCTGTGCTACCTCTCCCTCACAAAACGGCGGGAAAAAGACAGCAACCCCAGCTTTCCTACAGGCAGCTTAATAGCCCAGAAAATTACACAAAAGGGGGTTTACAGATAACAGAACTCTGACAAACATCACACCAATGGCAGTCTACATTTTTTTTGCTGTCCCTACATCAGAGTTCATGAAGACCATTAGAGCCTCAGAGAGGGTTGTTGTCTGGCCAGAGAAGGCAAATATTTATGATGTGTCACTAAAGTTTCAGAGAGGGCTGCTATCTGGTCAGAGAGCCGGGCATGGGTGAGTTCAAGGCATGGGCAGGCATTCCAAGCAGGTTTAGAATTTGAAGTAATTTATGGTAAAGCAAAAATTATCTTTTCATGGCTTTTTGGCAAGATGGCTCCCAATTTAAATTAAAGATCAGGTTGGGTCTATCATTCCCGCCTTTTCTTTGTGTCCCCTTCAAATCTTTGATAGATTACGGGAAGAGCACTGAGGAAATTTTAATCCCTCAGGTAAGAGTCTCCAAATTTTTAGAACTCACCCAAAACCGATCTCCCTGATTTTACCTGACTTCATTAATTACTTATATTGATAGTCTATTTATCTTTCTCTCCATTGTTATAAGAAGAGTGGTGTCACTCATTTTTTCTTCTTCTGACCTGAGACAGGGTGACGTGAGTGGGCATGGGATGAGGGACATGAGTTGCCTTTTAGAAGTCAGTTGAGGGACATGAGTTGCCTTTTAGAAGTCAGTTCGGTTTGAAGTCTGATTGGGGAAGAACAGGTTGTAAAGTCATCTGGGGATGGGTTCTTCTATGAGAGAAACAAAAACCATGAGTACTGAATAAATGTTGCAGCACCTGGAACATGTCACTGTATAGAAGTTCCCTCACCAGTCTTTAATATCCCCAGTTATCAGGACTGTCAATTTAATATTTAACTTTTACTGTTACACTTGTCCCTCCCCATAAGATACAGTTTAATTATTTAATGTCATCTGATCTTGTAAAATCCTTTTACTATTATGACCTCTGTGTCTCTTTGAGAAACCTTTAATTCTATTACTCAGGGCTGGATAATTGTACTAGCAAACACCAAGCCAACCTGTGTAGGTTAGGAATATCTGTAGGCCTTAAACTGAAAACTTCTCCCTGTGGCAGGTCTTCTTGATAGTCTCTTTTTATAAGTATCAGGCATTCCTGTCTGAGAATTCTTCTTTGTAGCCACCAGTCTTACTTATTTTGGGAGGCAAACATAAAGTGCATACCTTAACATTATATTATTATTATTATTATTATTATTATTATTATTATAATTTAAAATGCCCAGGAATGGATGTATTTTGTTCTTAACTGTCTTTGCTAAGTGTTTAAGATGAAGCAGTCAAACTGACTTTTGTTTCCATCTATTGTTAACAGTCAGCTGACCTTTTATGGGAGTCAATTCTGGGGAAACTTGAGAGCAGATTCTCAGTTCTGCTAGTGCCATTTGCGCTAGGTGGGTCCAGATCTTGCTTGACCATTTGGCTTCCCTCGGAAGCATCAGGGATGTCTCCTTTCTTTCATGACTCTCCTCTTCGTTACAAATACACTGATTGGCTTTCTGTTCTCCAGTGGTCTCATTAATCTCCCTGATCAGGAGGAGGTTATGTGGCTCAGAGTTTCAAAGCTCTTTAGAGAAGTCCCCTGTTCCCTGGATTCAGACTGACTCATAGGGCAAAAGCCAAATATTGGTTTTCTTGGCTCTTTTCATTTAACTTTAATTTTAAATCCTAATCTTAAACATCCAGCAAATAAATTTTAACAGCCTTATATTAAGAGTACTGGCCTTTAATGTCTATAACTATATAATTATCTTTTTATTAATTGGGATCTGTATTATTCTGTCTGTATTGTAAGTAATGACTTATTATATTGAATAAACCCATGTTGTGTTCTTAAAGCAACACGTTTGTAAAACAGTAACAGAGAATCTTTAGATCACTTATAAGAAAATTTCAAAATAAAATTAACAAAAGTAAAAATACTTAGCTTGTGTAACAGCTACCCTGAATTTTTTGGCTGAGTTATACATTATATCCCCTGTTTGAGATCCTAGGAATATTGACCTTAAAAAAAACCAACTTTTTAACATAACTTTAAAGAAATATTATCTAACCTACTGGTTTCGTAGTCATTCTCACATGTAGTAAGATGGGACACAGAACCTTATCTCAGCTAAGGCAGGGCTCTTTATAAATCTTAAGTATTTTAGTTCTAAAGCTAATTCTTATTTTTAAATATCATTTGACAAAGTTTACATAAATTGTTTGAGGTCACATGAACATTAGCTAACACCATATGATATCACATTTAAAACATGAATTAAAGAAAGGCTGAAAGTTTTTAACCTTTACATCGATTAGGCTCTCATTAACTAAAAAATACATTTAAATTGTTCCCCAATGTAAAAAGTAACATAAAAGTTTACATATCTTATTGATAACAGGTAAATAAATCCCCAATATATTTTTTACCATACAACTTCAGAGCACCAGCTTGATATAATGCTCTTTTAAAGTTTCTACCTTACAGACTTGCATACCTATAAGATATGAAAACATTGATAGCATCACAATTACATTGATGTTTCTACATTAACCAAGTTTAGCTTTTAAAGCAATGGCAGTACAGTGCTCTAAAATAACAGTTCTTATTTAATCAGTTGTTTAATTTTTATGGTTGCTTGCTCTGGAGAAAATAAAACTTAATAAACACAACGTTATGGGTAAACTTATGTTTTAAGAAATTTTTGTCTCATTAACACATGACTTATTTTTATATTCTTATACAGACTTTAATAAGAACTTATTCAGACCTTAGTAAATCAATCAGATATCTAAGAAAAGTACTCATGAATGAGCAATCCCATATCAAGTTTACTTTACTTATTTATCAAAATATTAGAGAAATGTGTTGACAGTGTAAACCATTTTTATGTTGAAGGAAAGGTCCTAGAACCAAGGCATATTAGACATTTTGTAGATATTAATATTTTATTAGATTTTTGAACACCTAAAAAAATTGTAAGCTTAAATTTAAAGACATTGATTTTTATCTGTTTATCCAATTTAAATTGAAACATTTAAATCACGTGAATTAAAGATCTTTGGATCTCCTATTTAAATTTGTTTTAATGAGTGCTTTTTTATGAGCGCTCCTTGTATATGTTAATTTGTGTATCATATATATGATATACGGACATATGTATATGTGGACATACAACACATAACAAAAGTGTGCACACATAATAATAGTAAAGGCCTTGTAGCTTTTCTCAGGTGAAATCTCCATTGCAATGTTTCAAAAAGTCTACAGTTGGTCAAAGATAGAACTGATCTGAAAAACATTAACCTAGGTCTGTATGCTCAAAATCATGAGCTCAAAAAAAAAGTATCTAAGGAAAAAAAAAGAGTCCTAGAAAAAGTGACTGGCTAGTAATTAGTAAATACCATACAATTTACCTTTTTTTTCCCTTAGGCCTCAAATCAGTCTCCTACTAAGCTTTCAGGCTTCTTTCATTTACATTTCAATATAAATCATGGCTGAGGTCTGGAAGGAGCAGGAAAAACTGCTATTCTGAGCAGACACCTCAGGCCTAAGGCATTTTAACCATAATTTTGAGGTTCGGATGTTGAAAATTATGATACAAATTTAAGATACAATTCACAAAATTTTATATCTTTACATCTTGTTTTGTCAACAGATACCATTCTATGATTTACTATCCTTGTCCAAATTAATGCAGTGGTACACACAGTGACATTTTCCGAGGCTATCCAATTCAAAATTGGTGAAAAAAAGACTGTATGATTGGGAATTTACTTGCCAACTTGGGAGTAGAGTTCTTCAGTTTTCCATACTAAGTATTTAAGTTCTCTGGCATGAATTATCTGAAATAATAAACTAAACAATTACCTAAACCCGACTTTTAACTGCAAGATTCTGCAATGCTTCAAAAACCCATTCAGATACCAGATTGTTAAAATAAAACATCATCATTTAGACACACATTCAGCTAAGATCATTCCCAAGAAACAATTTATAATATCAACACATTATTGCACATGTCTTAAAGGGCCAGATACAAAGACACAAGACAGACAGAAAGGAGGTTCAGACTATGGCTGTCAGAGAGAACCGTTTAAACCAGAGCAGATAAGAGAAAAATCTCCTACACCAGTGTGCACCATAGATATCCACAGGGGGGGGACCACATGTTTTAACAGAGGGGAAACCTGAAATGTAAAATAAAGTGTCTCCATGGTGACTTCACTGCATTTAGTGTCCCCTTTTTCTTTTTCTCTTTTTTAACAAGACAGAGGTGGCATAATTCTTACAGTGCGGGGAGGAAGGAGGTAATTCCCTGAATCAACAGGGCTTTGGCAGCTCCTGGGAGTCCCTCAGTCCCTCCTTTTACTGACAGGATTAGCTCCTCTTGTTCAGTTCCACACCAAGCATGCTTCATCTCCTAATATTTCAGTAGACAGCTCTCACAAAGTTCCGGGGTGGAGGGCGGGTACCAAATTTGTAAATTAAAGTTCGATTCCTCAACTTGACGCCAATTAATACCAATTTAATAATGAGGACTGAGTTTTGAGAAAAAGAAAAAGGGAGGTTTATTGCTTTGCGAACAACGGAGAAACACAGGGGACTCTGCCAAAGGTTGTGACTCTCTTGATCTGGAGTGACAAGGGGTTTTAAAGGAGTTTCACTTGTTAACCTCGGAGATGCTCAGTTCTTAGGTCCCCACCAAGCAATGCCCTCTGCAATGGGTGTGCTCCAGGCAGCCAGCAAGGAGCTTCTATCATCCTGCTTAACAAAGGCGAGTAAAGTTCATCGCAGTTCCCTAAAACACAGTCCAAAGGGGTGTCAGGCTTACTCTCTTTATTACCTATTTTTACGTCCAAAATCCTTAAGTTTTTACCACTGAAATCACACAACAAAATGAACAAAAACAAACAAACAATCAAAAAAATAGAACACAAAACAAAACACAAAAAACAGAAACCATGCGCCTAAACAGAAAAACAGTGGAACAGTGCAACATCTTGCTATAGCTCCAGGGTAGGAGTGCATGCGTGCCCGTCGGCCCCTCTCTACAGTTCCAGAGGAATTCCCTACAGAACAGAACAGAGGACAGAACGATTCTGGTTACTCTCCTGGAAAGGAGTATATGTGATCCTCCCCAGGCCACATCTCTGTCATCAGAAGAGATCTCCCTTAACCGGATATCAGATGTTATAAAAGCCCCACTTACCTATGGGGGACTCCTCCACCAGGTGCTTGCTAATAGTTTTAGTGCAGAGGTTCACTGCAGTGCTCCCCGGACTAAAGGCTCTTTTCCTAATATAGAGAAGATGGACCAAATCAGGCCTGTGTGGAGAGCTGTTTCTTGGTGCCTATGGTTGATATACCATTCTAATTTGTGAAAGTGCCACAGAAAGTAGGGTAAGCCTCCTTCTCATGGTACGCTTGAAAGCAACTGTTTGGAAAAAGTGGTTGCCAAGGCAGTGACCTCATTCAGTTCCTGAAGGATGCAACCTCACCTCACTTCCTTGGTAATGGAACTCTCTGAACTTGGGATGCAGGAAGCCAGGCACACAGATTCAGTCCCAGTCCCAGTCCTAGTGGTCTCACTTGCTTCAATTTAACAAGGACAGAGTCAGTCTTTCTTGGTACCTACTGATGTGAGGATGGCCAAATGCCAGGAGTACTCTGAAGAGGGGCCTTTCCTAAAAAAGCAGGTAGTGGCTCACAGCTGGCTCCTGACCACTTCACAGAGTTGGATATGGAGACCAGATCTGAGACAGGATAGGCCATATCTGGGGAACATAGTATGGCCGAGCAGTCAGAGGACACTCCGGATAGTGAGAGACCTATTTGGGGGAAGGAGGTGCCTTTTTGGGTGTGGATGTGTGTTTGTGGTTTTGCCCCATGTTCTGAGAAGAGGTAGGAAAGTCGGTTTGTTTGGTTTGGAGTGAACTGTTTCTAGTAAGTTGTTTGACAAGGCGAGTGTTTCTATGTCTGTGTATCCCACTGTGTCCGTGGTTGTAGACATTAGAAAAAGAGAATGCATCAATGGATGTTTCCTGTCTAGTAGAAAGTTTCCCAGCATTCATCCTGCCCAATTTATGAATGCACTAGGGCTTGCCATATCGATGGGCAACACCTGCTATCTTCCTAAGTTCCTGTTTTCTTCCTGAAATCTAGCCACTCTCCAAAATAGGCTCATGCTTTTGAGTCCACAATATGTACCACCTCCAAGCACTGTGACATGGACATGTACTGGATAGCTGAAGGGATTGGCAAGCATCTCAGAAAACTCAGATATCGATGTGACCAGGAAAGTCTCAGTGGCGAACCCCTGCAATGGGCCTTTTGATTGCCTATTTTTCTGTTGCCCTGAATGTCAGTAAGTTCTTTGCCTGAGGCCACGCCTTTGTGAATCCTGAAGAAAACAGTTTTCAAACGGAAATGAATGGGCACCACCTGTGGCTCTTTGCTTAATTGCTTTGTAAAGGGATGTGTCTGAATCAGCCTCTTGGTCCTGTGTGAGCCTGTGGCTTAGATTCTCAGCACCTGATGGATCTAAAGAACGATCCCATGTGTGAATCCAAAATCAAAATGGCCAAAAATCAGTTACTGTGGATGAAGTGCCTCACATTCTTCTGTAAGGTTCCTTACCTACATCAAGTGAGAATAGGGATCCTTTGAGTCAAATGAGTTCTTCAAAGCCCTGCAGATGCTAGCCCATAGGTTCTTGGGTTTTCTTATGAATCCAATTCAAATAAAGAATCTAAACCCCACAGTCAGTAGGCCTCAAATTGGAGAACAGAGCTGTATTAATGGCAGACATATTTGATAACTCCTGGTTCACAGGGAGGGTGTCCAGGCCACCCTGAATATTGGCAAATGAGGGGAAAGGGAGCTTATTTGGGACACTGTCTTGTGCTGCACCTCTCATGGAATCCTCTTGCCAGAAGTTATGGTGAGTGTCTATATGGAAGAAGATGAGTGCCATGTGGGAGTGTTTTGGTTTTAATTGTGGTCATTTGTGTGGCGGTTGGAAGAGATAATTGGGTCCACCTTGGCTTGAACTTCGGTGTGATTCCCCTTAGAGTCTGTGTTTTGGAATTGACCTCCGAGAAGGTATAAGGTCCTATGCCATTGTATATCCATATTTCTGGGACATCACTACAGAATGTAATTCAACGCTAAGTATACCAATCAAGGGCCCAATGAACTTCTGGGCTTCAAATCTTACCTAGATTTCTGTTTTCATACTTATATTGAAAGGTTAATAAAATAGGTACTTGTCACTTCTTGATTTTCTGTATGCTTAACAAAACACTGTTGAAATCTTGAGAACTGTTTGCTATTCTTGTTCCCAGAATGTGCTGTCCCCAACTGCCAAACTGCAGAATGTACTCGGTCAACCAGTTGCACGCAAACCGCCCACTTGCACTTACCCATCAATAAACTTTCCTTCCTGCCCTCTCCAAGGAAAATATATAAGCACTTCTTAAGCTGTTCTCAGGGCTCTCTGCTCTATTCAAGTGAGCTCTGAGCCCTTGCATGCCGGACTCCCAATAAAGCCTTTGCTGTTGCATGAGACAGTCTCTTGGTGGTCTCTTCCACCCACCCTCGCCCGATCTTTACATCTGGTGGCCCCAGTGAGATCCGGCAGCCGCAGATGAAAGACCCCCCAACGGGCTCCTCTGGGGATAAATAAGGCCCCTCTTTCTGGTTTCAGGATTCAGGTTAGGGTTTCACAAAATGGCTATTGGTAAAGAGCGTGAGCTCTCTCCCATGGTGGCTGACACACATGTAACAGAGCCACAGGCCATGTCCCTGGGGGATGAACTCATGAAATCGAGGAACAATAGTCTCCTTTATTCAGTGATATTTTGTTTTGGATTCGGTATTGCCAGCCCATCATGTTTTGCCAGCTACTCAGTCATGGTCTCAGTATTGGACGTCCATTGCCTGTCTTTATTGTCTTGTCTTGTCTGTGTCTTGTGTCATTGCTTTTATTGTCTGTGTATATTTCATTATGGGACAGAGCACTTCAATGCCTCTGTTCATGACCCTTGATCACTAGACCAAAGTCTGCTTAAGGGTTCAGAATCTTTCTTTTTCAGTAAAACGCCGGATCTTGCAGATTCTGTGTCTCAGAATGACCCAACTTTGTAGTCAGATGTCCCCTAGAAGGATCTTTCTACTTCGCACTAATTTGAAAAGTTCGAGATATTGTCTTTTAGCCGGGGCCACGTAGACGTCCAGATCAACAGCCATATATCTTAACTTGTCAGGACCTCTGCAAATCTCCTCCTCCAAGGGTGAAGCCTTTCCTTGTCCCTGCACGGACTCCTACTCCTTCCCCCATGATTCTATCTCTTTAACTCTCTGCTCCTCCTCCTGCACCCTCTGTTCTCCCTGAGTCTCAAGACTCTACTGGACTCTCCTCCCCCTCCTTATCCTCTGCCTTCATCCCCCAACTGCCAACACCCTCTAAGTGATTCCCCTGCTGCTGACTCAGCCTCTCCACCATTCAAAGAAGCTAGGATGGCCCAGCGCCATCCAGATGACAGTCCCGTGGCACACAGAGCCCCTCCTTCCCTGGAGGAAGCTTGCCCGGCTAAAAGAACTCAGAGAACTCGCCAACGTTTTTACACCTGCCTACTTGGGATAACTGCCAACAACTCCTAGGGACTTTCTTTATGACAGAGGAATAAGAGAAAAACCTCCAAGAAGCTAAAAAAAAAAATATCCTCGGACCTGATTGGCGACCAACACAACTTCCCAACATAATCAAAGCGAGCTTACCCTTAAACCAACCCAACTGGAACCCCAACACCTTTGAAGATAAAGAGCATCTGTCCAATTATTGCCTGGCTCTAATAGCAGGTCTCCAAGGGGCTGCTAGGTGACCAACTAATTTGGCCATGGTAAGAGAAATTATTCAAAGGCCTGATGAATCTCCCTCTTTGTTTCTAGAAAGAATTATGGAGGCATATAAAAGATATACTCCTTTCGATCCTCAGGCAGCGGATCAAAATTCATCTGTAACAATGGCCTTAATTGGGCAAGCTGCCATGGATATTAAAAAAATTTAAAAGAGAGATTTACTCAGAGAAGCTGAGAAAGTATACTATAAGAGAGAAACAGGGAGAAAGAAAGGGAGCAAAGGAAGAATGAGAGAAGCAAAAGACAGACTAAGGGATTGACCAAGATCCTTGTCACAACAAGAAAGAGGCCAGAAATTAAGACGTAAGGTGACAGTAAGGGTTACCTGGGGCCATGCAAGAGGCCACCCCTGGCCTCAGATCAATGTGCCTACTGTAAAAAAAAAAGGACACTGGGCCAAAAAGTGCCCTATAAAGAGACAGCCACGCCAGCCAGCCATTGTGACTCTGGTGCATGACTAAGAAAGTTGGGGCTCAGATCACTTCCCCTAGCTCAGGGTAACTTTTGAAGTGTAGCGGACCCCAGTAAACTTTGAAATGAATACAGGAGCAGTATACGAAGCCCTTAAGGCCCCATTGGGCCCTCTATCAAATAAAAGGTCTGTAGTTCAAAGGGCTAATGGCAGTAAATATCGGGCTTAGACTACTAAGAGGACCATGGACCTAGGTAAAGGAAAAATCCATCACTCCTTCCTAGTAATCCAGGAATGCCTGGACCCATTGATGGGCAGAGATCTGCTCACCAAGCTCTTGGCCTTAATAACTTTTAACCCTGAAGGCTACCAAATGAAATTTCTAAATCCTTTAGTATAAACTCCTATAGTCACGGCTTTAACTAAATTAGTAGAAGATGAACATCCACTCTTCACACCCCCCAAGACTGATCAAACAGGCAAGCTACGCCAGAAATGAGTAACAGATTACGCAGATGCCTGGGCAAAAATTGCTGGGTTAGGCCTGGCCGTGAAACAACCTCCAATAACAGTGGAGTTAAAAACCTCAGCCTCCCCAATTAATGTCAAATAATATCCTCTAAGCAAAAAAAGCTAAAGATGAGATAAGGCCCCATATTCAGAAATATCTGACCTTAGGCGTCCTAAGGCCCTGTCAATTGGCCATGAACACTCCCCTGCTACTAGAAAAAAAAAGCCAGGAACCGGGACAATCGCCCTGTTAAATACCTAAGAGAGATCAACAACAGAGTGCAGGACATTCACCCCACGGTACCTAATCCGTACAATCTGCTTAGCACTCTGAACCCTGAGCAGAAATGGTATACTGTTCTGGACTTAAAAGATGCTTTCTTTTGCTTGCCTCTGCATAAAGATAGTCAGTTGCTGTTTGCTTTCGGGTGGGTAGACCCAGAAACCTGAACGTCTGGTCAACTAACTTGGACTAGACTCCCACTGGGGTTCAAAAACTCCCCCACTCTCTTTGATGAAGCCCTCCACAGACATCTCAGCAATTTCAGAACTACACACCCCAAAGTCACCCAGCTTCAATACGTGAATGACCTGCTACTGGCAGCCAACACCAAGGAAAACTGTGAGTCTGGGACCCAAGCACTATTATATGAGCTTGCTCAACTCGGGTATAGAGTTTCGGCCAAAAAGGCCCAAATTTGCTGGCATGAAGTAATCTTACTGGGCTGTTTCCTTAGGGGCAGTAAACGATGGCTCACTGAGCCCAGAAAACAAACCATTGCCTAGATACCACCCCCATCTAACAGGAGACAACTCAGAGAGTTTCTTGGTACTGCTGGCTTTTGCAGGTTATGGATACCTGGGTTTGCGTTTTTAGCTGCTCCTTTATACCCGGTGTTAGAGGGAGATGCCCAATTCCAATGGACCCCTGATCACCAGGAAGTTTTTTATAATATCTATGGACACTGACACTGAACACCTCAACTTCACTGAGCTCAGGCTGCAATTACAGAAAGCCCTACACTACGTTAAAAATGTACACCAACTCACTCACCTTGGTTCAATGAAACTGCAGGCATTCCTGTAGGATTAAGAACAGAGTTTTCCACTAACCGACTCACAGCGAAAGAAAATAACTGAACGGGTAACAAAAGCCTGTCGAGTCCGTCAATTGGTTAATGCTTACCCTTCCAGTTTCCTAGAGGAAAGCACCTATGAGGAACCAGAAAACGACAATTTTGGGAAGTGGACAATAGTGAAATTAAGCCAGCAAGGTATGGACTTAAATACCTCCTAGTCTTTGTAGATACATTTTCAGGATGGACTGAAGCCTTCCACACATACACACACACACACAAAAAAAAAAAAAAAAAAAAACTGCACAAATGATTTTCAAGAAGATTCTGAAAGATATTTTTCCAAGATACGGTCTGCCTAAGGTAATAGGGTCTGATAATGGACTGGTGTTCATGGCCCAGGTAAGTCAGGTGTTAACTGGGACCCTGTGGATTAATTTTAAGTTACATTATGCTTATATACACCAGAGCTCAGGACAGGTAGAAAAAATAAATAGAACCATTAAAGAGACCTTCACAAAATTAAGCTTAGAGCCCGGAATAAAAGATTGGATTATGCTCCTGCCTTATGCACTGTTTCATGCGAGAAATATTCCCTCTCTTTCTTTGTGTAACCTCACCCCCTATGAAATTCTCTATGATTCCCATCATCCAATAAGGGACCTAACCCCAACTCTAAGGCTTAACGATCACTTCCACACCCCCTTGCTTGACAGACTTCATTGAAAGAACTCAGCGATAACTGTGGAAACAGCTGGCCACTGCCTACCAACCAGGGGAGGAGGGGACTCTAAATCAATATCATGTAAGAGACTTCGTCTACATAAGACAACATCAGGTGTCATCCCTGGAACCCCACTGGAAAGAAACATACCAGGTGCTACTTATAAAACCTAAAGCGTTAAAGTAGACGGAATCACTTTTTGGATCCATGCCTCTCATCTCAAGCCTTCGCTGTGTCCAGACTCTTGTTGGAAACTGGAAAAGCGTGGTAACCATTTCAAATTGCGTATTCGCTATGTGGATAAGACTATAGACTCTCCCCTTGGCCACCAGTAGTTCTAACCCTCATCACCCCGTTCAGCAGCAATGGCTGATCACAAATCCTACTAGACAAGAAGTATAGTCTATCTCGCATACAGGCCCCATAGAGACCTGGTGGCCATCTCTCCACCCAGACATTTGTCAGGTCGGTATAGGTCTTTCCTATTGAGATATCCCTGATGAAGAGGATCCCACTAAAATCCCATTAAATCTCTTCTGTACCATAGATAATGGAAACAAATATTATGGATGCAGGGACACGCGAGACAGATTCAGGTTTTACTAGCCTAGATTACTATGTTTGCCTGGCGGACTATCAAAGCCACAAACAGCCACGGCTGTGTGGGGGAGAAGCCGACTTCTTGTGTAAGTCAAGGGAATGTGAGCATACAGGGGCTGCCTGGTGGATCCCAAACTCCTCATCAAATTCAGTACACAGCATTGGCCATATTACCAATTAGACAACCAAATACTATGGCCCCCAGAGGGTTCTCTAGATCCTCAAATTCTGAGTGACATTTTTAACTTCGGCAAGTTCTCAAAAGGGGGAAATTTCCCTATGTGGAATCATTTTTCCTCTTTTTCTCACATCCTGTACTATGCTTCTCCAATAGTTTCTCACCCTCAGCCTTCTGCTCTAGACTCTCTGCTATCACTCCCATCTTAGCAACCTGATTTCTCCTCTCCAATTACTAAATCAAAAACCCAAACCTCCGCTGGTTCTCAGAACATTGCCCCGTTGCTGAGGTAGCAGGTACCGAGGTACCCCTTCACCCACTCACTCCTCTCTTTTCCTGTCAGGGCCTGCACTAGGTCCCACCAAGTCCTCTAGCAAGCTAACCCAAAGCTCAAACCAGCTGAGAAGAGCCCTCAGACCCCTATCCACGATGTAATGAAAATGGCATTTAAAGTTGCTTTGTCATCACTGAAAAGAGGTTTCTAAGAATTTAAAGTCCCTCAAAGGCTTTTTGGAATATTTACTCCCATCTTCCCCTCTGCTATACCTGTTCTAATGCTCAAGTTTTGTTCTAGGAAAATCCCAAACCCCTTTACCATTTTTCTTTTACATCTCTCTTTTCTCATTCTTAGATCCACGGAGCTGCTCTCAGCCTCGACTACCCCGTCTTCCCCCTCTGTACCAGGTCCACAGAAATGTCTTAAATGACCTTCTCCAGAAGTCTTCACCAAGGCTTACTTTAGGTCTTTCAGCAAAAGAGTCCCTCTGAAAGAGTTCAATGTACATAAACTTCCACTTTTCGTGTTGCCCTGTTCTACTTGGCCACTGGCTGGAAAAATCACCACCCCTAAGCTAGACACTGCCTTTCCGGTTTTTCACAAAATATGTGAACAAGGCCTCTGGCCTTGAGCTGGGGCTTCACCTAGATGCCTACATTTCTAAGATAAAAAAGTTAGCAACTGGTCTCCATGGTGACAGCTGGCAGGGAGAAAAAAAGAGACAAAAAAGCTCTCCCCTTCCAAGGTGTCCTTGAAAAGTTAACTTGCCCAGAACAGAGAAAAAAAAAAACCAGAAACAAAAACTAATTTTTGTGAATTTCTGCAGACTGTGAACTTCTGAGCCCCTTCCCTTACATGTTGGGTACAAATTCTAAAACTACCAAAACTTGGGGTTCAGGGGATTAATTGATTACAACAGAAGCAATGCCCTCTAAATCCGGATGCAACCAAATAAGAATGTTTTCCTCACTTTGGTGCTATCTTAGGTGCATTTTCTTGTCCATTCCTAAAACAGTATAATTCTATACACTTTAACATTATTTATGTTTACATAAAATGGTCAATAGATGTGATTAATTATGTAATCATGCAGATGTTTTTCAGAGTGCTCTATCATGACGTAGGTTCATTTAAAGTTCAAATAGGGGGGCATATAACCCGGTTCCAGCGGGAACCTGTATCCCTCACTTTGGCCATCCTATGAGGAATAATAATTGCTGAAGGGGTGGGCATAGGAACAACTGCCCTAGTCCATGAGACACAACAAAGACACAATTAGAAGCAGAAATAGACCAAAGCTTAAAGACATTAAAAACCGACATCACAGCTTTACAGGAATTTTAACCTCTCTCTCTCTGAAGTTGTTTTACAGAGCAGGCGAGTGTTGGACCTCCTCTTCATGAGAGAAAGTTGCCTTTTTGCTTGCATTGAGGGAAGAATGTTGTTTTTATGCCGACAATACTGGAGTTGTAAAAGAATCTATGAGTAAATTAAGAAAACGACTTGAAGAGCGTCAAAGAGAGACAGAGGCCCCAGAAGGGAGGTTTGATTCTTTGTTCACATAGTCAACCTGGTTAACTATGCTTTTATCTGCCATGGCCGGTCCATTTATAATCCTCATATTATTGCTAACGGTAGGACCCTGTTTGCTCAACCGTGTAGTTTCCTTTCTAAACCAAATTGAACATGTTATTAAACCTAACCATACACTGTTCTCTCAATCTAATTTTACAGAAAAGTGGGGACAGAGTTGGTCTTAAAATACAGGAATATAGAGGATCTTCCACCTGCTGAGAAACTCAAAGGTCCATGCAGAAATGATCCCTGGAGAAGATGTAGGCAACTATGAAGGACCTGAGACAGCAAAAGTCTTCCATGGCAAACAACCTGCTCAGGATGAAGGGATGTGTCTGAATCAGGCACTCTCTTCTTAATGTATAGAAGATGGACCAAAGCAGGCATTTGTTGAGCTGCTCCTGCATGCCTATGGTTGACATACCACTGTAACTTGTGAAAGTGTCACAGTAAGTAGGGGCAGCCTCCTTCTCATGGGAACCTTGGAAGCAACTGTTAGGACAAAGTTGTTGCCAAGGCAGTGACCTCATTCCGTTCCTAAATGAAGTGACCTCACCTAACTTCCTTGGTGATGGAACTCTCTGAACTTGGAATCCAGGAAGCCAGGCACAAAGAGCCAGTCCCAGTCCAAGCCCCAGTGGTCAAACTTATTTTGATTTACCAAGGACAGACTCAGTCTTTCTTGGAACCTACTGATGTGAGGATGGCCAAATGCAAGGAAAGCTATGAATAGGGGCATTTCCTGAGAAAGCAGGCAGTGGCTCACCGCTGGCCCCTGACAACTTCACAGAGTTGGCCAAAAGACCAGATTTGAGACAGAACAGGCCATTTCCAGAGAACATAGTATGGCCCACCAGTCAGAGGACACTCCGGATAGTCACAGACCTACATGGGGGAAGGAGGTGCCTTTGTGGTGTGGGTGTGGGTTTGTGGTTTTGTCTCATGTTCTGAGAATAGGTATGAAAGGTGGTTTGTTTTGTTTGGAGTGAACTGTTTCTACTAAGTCGTTTGACAAGGTGAGTGTTTCTATGTCTGTGTATCCCACTATGTCCGTGGTTGTAGACATTAGAAAGGAGAATGCATCAATGAATATGTCCTATCTAGTAGAAAGCTTCCCAGCATTCATCCTGCCCTATTTATGAATGGACTGCAGCTTGCCTTATTGATGTGCAACACCTGCTATCTACCTAAGGTCCTGTTTTCTTCCTGAATTCTCGCCACTCTCCAGAATAGGCTCATGGTTTTGTGTTTAAGATATGTACAACCTTGAAGCTCTGTGACATGACCATGTACTGAATAGCTGAAGGGAATGGGGAGCATCTAAGAAAACTCAGATATCAGTGTGACCAGGAAAGTCTCAGTGAAGAAACCCTGCTTGGGGCCTTTTGTTTACCAATTCTTCTGTTGCCCTGAATGTCAGGAAGGTCTTTTCCTCAGTCCACCACTTTGTGAAGCCTGAAGAAAACAGTTTCCAAATGGAAATGAATGGGCATTACCTGTGGCTCTTTGCTTAATTGCTTTGGAATGGATGTGTCTGAATCAGCCTATTTGCCTTGTGTGAGGGTGTGGCTTAGATTCTCAGCTCCTGATGGATCTAAAGAAAGATCCCAGGTGTACATCCAAAACCAAAATGGCCAAAAAAGCAGTCCTTGTGGATGAAGTCTCTCGCCTCTTCTGTAACTTTCCTGACCTCCATCAAGTCAGAATAGGGATCCTTTGGTTCAAATGAGTTCTTCAAAGCCCTGCAGAGGCTAGCCCATAGTTGCTTGGGTTTTCTCAAGACTCCAATTCACATAAGGAATCCAAACCCCACAGTCAGTTGGCCTCAAATTGAAGAAGCGAAGCAGTATTAATGGGAGGCCTATTTGATCTCTCCTGGTTCACAAGAAGGGTGTCCAGGCCACCCTGACTTTAGGCAAATTAGGTGCAAGAGAGCTTATTTTGGACACGGTCTTGGGCTGTGCCCCTCATGGAAAACTTTTGCCAGAGGTCATTATGAGTGTCTATATGGAAAAAGATGAGCGCCACGTTGGAGTGTTTTGTTTTAAATTGTGGTCATTTGGGTGGTGGTTGGAAGAGATGACTTGGTCCACATGTTCTTGAACTCTGGTGTGATTCCCTTAGAATCTGAGTTCTCAAACTGACCTCAGAGAAGTATTGCTATGAATAGCGTTGAGATTTAAGGAAGCCAGGCATGAGTGTCGCCCTTGGAAACTAAGTTCTAGGCCCAGGATGGCTTTCCACAGAGCACTAGGCCTCTCAGCCAGGATACCACATGATTTTATTCTGAAAGATTTGGCACCCAGAGTTGAGAGTCAAAACTCATATGGACCTCACATTGTAGACCTCAATGGGAATAATATCATGTGATCTTTTGGCCACTCTTTGGGAAGCCTTACCTGTGAGTGTTCTCCAGAGCTTTCATTGAAATTAGCTTCCTAAAAATTTAATGGTTCCTGAAAGAATTGAAACTCACAGTGCCTCCAACTTCATCCTTGAAAAATGGCTAGAAAAATACCATAACATTTTTGAAATTCCCATCACCAGGTGGCACTGGAGAACATTTGGATGTCCTGTTACTGATCATGAATATACCAGACAGTGCCTTGATTGACTGGGTTTCATGTAAATGGTGTAGAACAGAGATGCCAGTAAGTTGGACTCTGTTGAGTAGTTGGCCTAGAGCAGTGGTGGGCAGGTATGTGATAAAACATCTGTGGTGGGGCCATGTGGATCTTCCATTGGCATCCAAATGGCTTGTGACTGACATGGTGCAGCCAGCAGAACCTTCCATGTAAAGGCAACTTGTTATATGGAGAGTTTTCAGGACATTGTTCAGAATCAGGTTGCTATGGTCAAGGGGGCAAGCTATGTGGGATAGAATCCTGGTTCTTGTATCCTCCTGCAGAACCTGACCCACCACACATGACAGAACTCCCTCTTGCACTGTCACCCAATTGAACTCCTTTTATTTCGTGAAGCAAATACCAAACTCCCAGTGCAGCAGGAAGAAACACCATGAAAATGGAGGATGACCATATGGCTTCACAGTGCACATGGGGAGACCTTTAGCCCCCAGTGGCCCCAGTTTACCTAAAAAGAGAATTTAGCACTGCTGCCTCATGTTCATTGGGAAATAAGAAAGCATGTCCTCCAGGTCTCATAGATGCAGACCAAGCTTTTGTGGTCTCACTAGAAAGGAAGCTAAAGCTCCTGACAACAACATATTTTTCAAGTGCCCAATCTCACAGGCAGTTTCTCAAGAAGTCTCTATGCCAGCAGACCTCCATGTTTGTGGAGTGTTTACCCTTTCCCTTACCTTTGGAAACTCCTCTGCCACTTCCAAGGTTGTGGGCTCCTGAGCATATTCCATTCCAGATATTTGTTCACAGGTTTTCTAAATCTTCTCCTCTAATTGTGTCTTACT
Organism: Callospermophilus lateralis; assembly: GCF_048772815.1. Lineage (NCBI taxonomy): Eukaryota > Metazoa > Chordata > Mammalia > Rodentia > Sciuridae > Callospermophilus > Callospermophilus lateralis. Next base: position 454,590 of record NW_027512509.1, on the reverse strand, counting down.
TGGGGCGAAGGTATTGTCAAGGCATTGTTCTGAATGAGAGTGGGAAGATTTTTGTGTAGCACATATTTACATACACATTGGATTCATTTTTCAATTTTCCATTCGAAATACTGAATCCTTGACACTAACTCATACCCTACTAGATTCTGACTACTAATTCTAATATAATGGAGAAAAATAACCCAAACAGAATAGAAATACTAGCACTTCATAGGAGGCATGGTGTATAGTTGGTCTTCCTATTTGCATGATATAGGGTTGGAGTTGTAAATCTTGTCAATTTTTTGTTGAAAGAGTTCTGCATGTGTTTTTAAAGTTAACACATATGTGAATTCCTGTCTCCCTTTTTCTGTAGCCAATTCAGCACATGTATTTTTATATGAACATATAGAATCCTACCTGGTATCACACCTGTATTCTTGAGAGGTGGCTAACTTGGCAGATACAAAGTGTGAGAAGAAATCACTCCTCCTAAACGCTTTTGGAACTGATAATTCAAATTATGAGTGAGCTTCTTAGTTAAAAAACATTATACATAAATCCATGTTCAGTAAAATTAATATTTTTGGATCTGTGGATGATATATATTTCACGATGAATTTTAATTGGCATATATATTGCTACTTTTTAATGTCTCTGTGTGTATTTTGTATATATATATATATATATATATATATATATATATATATATACACTCTAGATTTGTCAAAATATGAAATATATGTATCTTATTATACACTCCCTAAATTCATTCATGTTCATGTATGTGGTTTTATATTCAACTTTTCATAAGATTATTTTCAGAAATATTCATCCATCTGAAATACATATTTGTTTTATAGTATTGAAAACTCACTTCAGTAAATGGTGCAAACAAATCCTTATATTTTTACAGTAACTGATCCACTTTAACATCAATGCAAGTAGATTCCTATGGGACATGATGTGTATTTTGGCGTTCATTTTTATACAACACTGGTACATTACTATTTCCTCAGTTTTTGTACATCATAGAATATACATTTCAGCCACAACTTCATAAATTTAAAGAAATTTGTAACACATTCTATCACTTCCTCCTTCAGAACATATGTATTCCTCTTTGTTTTTGACTGGTCATTTCATGAGACTTCTTTCCACACACATTACTGTCGATTTCCATTATCAATTTTGAAGCAAAATTCACACACTCTTTATGATGAACCACAACCGTAATATTACCATTGGATGTATAAATGGTTGGAATGAATGTATGTATATCAATATATGATTCCCTGTGTATTTTCAGATATCAATTTATTCCAATTTCTAAAGTTTGAACCAGTTGTATTATTTATTCGCAGTATGGACTATTCATGCATTATGTCTATATTCATACACACATGGTACACCTCTATGTACCCCCAATACTAATTTACACCTCTTCAAAATATTGCTCCAAGAAATGGTGGTAGAAATACTCATGTCACCTGATCTACATATACATTTTATCACAGTAATATTCTGGCCACAAAATGCAAAGTCACACTTACGATTGTACCAAAGCCTAAATGGAATGTGAGTATGGATTATGAAAATCACCCATGTCCAGGTTGCCTAATGCTCTCAAATGTCAATCCTATTGGTGACTACATATTTGTTTCTTCCTAAGATTATATATTCAATCTCAAGCCTGTTGAAAATGTCTATTGGTATCACTCATTTTATACTTTGCCTGATTTCCTTATGTCTCTATTGATATCTGCTTTCCTACATATTTTCCCCAGTTCATCATTGTAACTGACTCTTCACATGTGCTGACATTTACATTTTCTCTCTTCCCAAAACCCTATTGCTAAAGAACTTTTTGTCCAAATCCTATACTCACACTTTTTTCTAATCTTACCAACTCTCTTCGTAATCTTACCAACTCTCCCTTTTTGAATGAATGTTCTCCTCAACATTCAATCATCTAAGGTACAAGATCCTATGCCATTGTGTATAGATTTATCTTAGACATCTGCACAGAACATAATTCAAAGCTAACTATCCCAATCAAGGACCCAATGACTTTCTGGGCTTTAAATCTTACTGAGATTTCTGTTTTCATACATATATTCCACCTCTATAATCTTATAAATATCGCAGGTTTCCAATACCATTATTCATCCAGCAGAATGATCCTAACCCAAATCAAACATGTTATTAACCCTAAACATACACGATTCCCTCAATCTACCTTTATAGAAGAGCAGGGACAGAGTTGGTCTTACAATACAGGAATGTAGGAGATCTTCAACCTGCAGAGAACCTCAAAGGTCCATGCAGAAATTATCCCTGGAGAAGATATAGGCAGCTATGAAGGACCTGAGAGAGCAAAAGTCATCTTCCATGACAAACAACCAGGTAAGGATGAAGGGATGTGTCTGAAGCAGTCTCTCTCTTCTTAATGTAGAGAAGATGGACCAAACCAGGCCTGTGTGGAGAGCTGTTCCCGGGTGCCTATGGTTGATATTCCATTTTAACTTGTGAAAGTGTCAAAGGAAGTAGGGGCAGCCTCCATCTCATGGACCCTTCGAAGCAACTGTTAGGACAAAGTGGTTGCCAAGGCAGTGACCTCATTCAGTTCTAGAGGAAGTGACCTACGTCACTTTCTTGTTGATGTAACACTCTGAACTTTGGATCCAGGAAGCCAGGCACTCTGAGGCAGGCCCAGTCCCAGTTGCAGTGGTCTCACATGTGTGGATTAACCAAGGACAGAGTCAGTCTTTCTTGGCAACTACTGAATTGAAGATGGACAAATGCCAGGAAAGCTCTGAAGAGGGGCTTTTTTTTTGATAAAGCAGGCAGTGGCTCACCGCTGGCTCCTGACAACTTCACAGTTTTGGCCAAGGAGACCAGATCTGACATACGACAGCCCATTTCAGGGGAACATAGTATGGTCCACCAGTCAGAGGATGCTCCGGATAGTCACAGACCTACTTGGGGAAAGAAGGTGCCTTTTTGCGTGTGTTTGTGTGTTAGTGATTTTGTCTCATCTTCTAAGAATATGTAGGAAAGTCGGTTTGTTTAATTTGGAGTGGCCTGTTTCTATTAAGTGCTTTGAGAAGGTGAGTGATTCTGTGTATCCCACTGTGTCCGTGGTTGTAGACAATAGAAAAGAGAATGCATCAAAGGATGTGTCCTGTCTAGTAGAAATCTTCACAGCATTCATCTTGTCCAATTTATGAATGGACTGCAGCTTACCTTATAGATGGGCAACACCTACTACCTTTCTACATTCCTGATTTCTTCCTGAATTCTGGCCACTCTCCCATAGGCTCATGGTTTTGTGTTCAAGATATGTATCTCCTCCACAATCTGGGACATGGCCATGTACTGGATAGCTGAAGGGAATGGTGAGTATCACAGAAAACTCAGATATCAGTGTGACCAGGAAAGTCTCAGTGGAGAAACTCTGCTTTGGGAATTTGCTTTTCTATTGTTCTGTTGCCCTGAATGTAAGGAAGGTCTTTGCCTAAGGCCACACCTTTCCAAAGCCTGAAAATATCAGTTTTCAAATGGAAATAAATGGGCATCACCTGTGGATCTTTGCTTAATTGCTTTGCAAAGGGATATGTCTGAATCCACCTCTTAGCGCAGTGTGAGTCCATGGCTCAGATTCTCAGCCCTGATGGATCTAAAGAAAGATCCCATGTGTGCATCCAATTCCAAAATGGCCAAAAGAGCAATGATTGTGGATGAAGTCTCTTGCTTTCCTCTGTAAGGTTCCTGATCTCCATCAAGTGAGAAGAGGGATCCTTTGGGTCAACTGAGTCCTTCAAGCCCTGCAGAGGCTAGCCCATAGGTGCTTGGGTTTTCTCATGACTCCAAATCACATAAAGAAACTATACCTGACAGTCACTATGCCTCAAATTGGAGAAGTGGAACAGTATTAATGGCAGGCATCTTTGATCAGCCCTGGTTCACAGGAACAGTGTCAAGAAACACTGACTTTAGACAAATGAAGGGCAAGGGAGTTTATTTTGACATTGTCTTGTGCTGTGTGCCTCATGGAAACTTCCAGCCAAGGTTATGATTAGTGTCTATATGGAAGAAGATGAGGGGCATGTGTGAGTGTTTTGGTTTTAATTCTGGTCATTTGTGTGGCGGTTGGAAGAGATGACTGGGTCACCAGGGATTGAACCCTGGTGTGTTTCCCCTTAGAGACTGAGTTCTGAAACTGACCTCAGAGAAGTATTGCCATGAATTGTGTTGGGATTTTAGGAGGCCACGCATGAGAGTCGCCCTTGGAACCTGAGATCTAGGACCAGGGTGGCTTTCCACAAAGAACTGGGAATCTCAGCCTGGATATCACATGATTTTATTCTGAAAGACTTGGCAGCCATAGTTGAGAGTCAAAACACATAGGACCTCACATTGTAGACCTCAATGGTCCTGGCTTCAAGTGACCTTTTGTCCACTCTTTGGAAAGCCTTGCCTGTGAGAGTTCTCCAGAATTTTCTTTGAATTGAGCTTTCTCAACATTTAATGGTTCCTGAATAATTGAAATTCACAGTGCATCCAATGTCATCCTTGAAAAATGGCTAGATAAATACCATGAAATTTTTGAAATTCCCATGACCAGGTGGCACTCCAGAAACATTCGATGTCCTATTGCTTATTATGAGTGTACCAGACAGTTCCTTGATTGACAGGGTTTTCTGAAAATTGTTTAGAACAGAGATGCCAGTAATTTGTAGCCTGCTGAGTAGTGGGCGTAGAGCAGTGGTGGGCACGTGTGTGATAAAATATCATGGTGGGTCCATGTGGATCTGCCATTGGCTTCCAAATGGCTTGTGACTGACATAGTGCAGACTTCAGACCCTTATATGTAAAGGCATCTTGTTCTATGGCGAGGTTTCAGGGCAATGTTCAGAATCAGGTTGCTATGGACAAGGGAGCAATCTTTGAGAGATAGAAGCCTGGTTTGTGAATTTTCTTGCAGACCATAACCCACCACACGTGACAGAACTCTCTCCAGCACTGGTTCCCAGTTGAACTCCTTGTATTTCGTGAAGCATGTACCAAACTCCAAGTGCAGCAGCAAGAAACACCACGAAAAGTGGAGGATGACCAAATTGTTTCACAGTCCACACGGGGAGAAAATAAACCCCCAGGGGCTACAGTTTATCTACAAAGAGAGAATTCAGCAGTGCTGCCTTGTGTTCATTGGAAAATAAGAAACTTTGTCCTCCAGGTCACATAGATGCAGACCCAGCTTTGAGGGTATCACTACAAAGGAAGCTTAACTCCTGACAAAAACCTATATATCATTGCCCAACCTCAGTGGCAGTTTCTCTAAAAGTTTTAGGCATGCAGAGCTCCATGTTTGTGGAGTGTGTACCGTGTTCTTACTTTTGGAAACTCCTATACCACCTCCAAGTTTGTGCACTCCTGAGCATTTTCCATTCCAGAAATGTAATCACAGATTTTGCAACTTTTCTTCTCTAATTGTGTCTTACTTGGGGCGAAGATAATTTCAAGGCATTGTTCTGGATGAGAGTCAGAAGATTTGTTTTAGCACATATTTGCATACACATTGGATTAATTTTCCTATTTTTCCATTCAAAATTTTGAATCCCTGACACTAACCCATATTCTAATAGACTCTGACTACTAATTCTAATATGATGGAGAAAAATAACCCAAACAGTACATAAATACATGCAGTTCAGGGTTGGACTTGCCTTTTGCATGATAAAGGGTAGGTATTATGAATCTAGTCAATTTTTAATTGAAATAGTTCTCCATGTGTTTTGAAAGTTAACAAATATGTGAATTACTGTCTCCCATTTTCTGGAGCCTATTCAGCACATGTATTTTTATATGCACAAATAGAATCCTACACGGTATCACACGTACATTCTTTTGAGTTACATGACTTGGCAGATACAAATTGTGAGAAGTGATCACTCGTCCTAAACGCTGTTAGAACTGAAAATTCAACCTATGGGTGAGCTTCCCAGTGGAACAACATTATACATAAACCCATGTTCAGTAAAATGAATGTTTTTGCATCTTTATGATATATATTTCATGATGAATTTCGATTGGCATATATATTGCTATTTTTTAATTTCTGTGTTTGTGTGTGTGTGTGTGTGTGTATATACTCTCCAGATTTTTAAAAATATGAAAATTATGTGTCTTATATACACTCCCTAAATTCATTCATGTTCATGTATGTGGATTAATAATCAACTTTTCACAAGATTATTCTTAGAAATACTCAAACACCTGAAATACATATTTGTTTCCTAGTACTGAGAACAAACTTCAGTGAAAGGTGCATACAAATTCTAATATGTCTACATTAACTGACCCAGTTGAACATCAATGCATGTTGGTTCCTATGGGACACGATGTGTATTTTGACGTTAATTTTTATTCCACACTGGTACATTACTATTTCTTCAGTTTATGCACATCTTAGCATATATATTTCATTCACTAGTTAGCAAATTTATAGGCATTTGTTTCACTTTCAGTCACTTCCTGCTCCAGAACACATGTATTTCTCTATGTTTCTTGACTGGTCTATTCATGAGACTTTTTTTCCAAATATATTGTTTTCGATTTCCATAATCAATTTTGAAGAAAAACTCACACACCCTTCATGATTAACCATAACCATAAGATAATCATTAGATATATAACTGGTTGGAATTAATGATTGTATATCAATATAACATTTCTTATATATTTTCAGATATCCATTCAATCCATTATTTAAAGTGGATCTAGTTATATTATTTATTCACAGTATTGTCTATTCATGCATTATGTCTATATTAATAGAAACAGGGTACACCTATTTGTACCCCCATACGAATTTATAAATCTTCAAAATATTGCTCTCAGAAATGGTGGAAGAAATACTCATGTCACCTGATCTACATAGACATTTTATCACAGAAATATTCCGGACACAAAAAGCAAAGGTCACACTTACAATTGTACCAAAGCCTAAATGAAAAGATAGCATCCATTACTAAAATCATCCATGTCCAGGTTGCCTAATGCTCTCAAATATCAATCCTATTGGTGACTACATATTTGTTTCTTCCTAAGATTATATATTCAACTTCAAACCTGTTGAAAATGTCTAACCCTATCACACACTTTATACTTTGCTTGATTTCCTAATGTCTCTATTGATATCTGCTTTCCTACATGTTTTCCCCAGTTCATCATTGTGACTGACTCTTCACATGTGCTGACATTTACATACACTCTCTACCCGAAACCCTATTGCTGAAGAACTTTTGGTCCAAATCCTATGCTCACTCTTCTTTCTAAATCTACCAACTACCTTCCTAATCCTACCGACTATCGGTTTTTGACTGGATGCTCTCTTCAACATTCAATCATCCAAGGTACAAGGTCCGATGCCAGTGTATATTGATTTATCTGAGACATCTGTGCAGCACATAACTCAAAGTTAAGTATCCCACTCAAGTCCCCAATGCCCTTCTTGGCTTCAAATCTTACCTAGATTTCTGCTTTCATACTTATATTTCACATGTATACTCTTGTAAATATCGCAGGTTGCCAATACCATTATTCATCCCGCAGAATGATTCGTAACCCAAATCGAACTTGTTATTAACCCTAACCATACACTGTTCCCTCAATATAACTAACTTAAGAGCAGCGACAGAGTGGGTCTTACAATATAGAAATGTAGAAGATCTTCCACCTGCTTAGAACCTCAAAGATCCATGAAGAAATGATCCTTGGAGAAGATGTAGGCAGCTATGTAGGACCTGAGAGAGCAATAGTCATCTTCCATGCAAACAACCTGGTCAGGATGAATTGATGTGTCTGAATCAGCCTCTCTCTTCTTAATGTAGAGAAGATGGACCAAACCAGGCCTCTGTGGAGAGCTGTTCCAGGGTGCCTATGGTTGATATACCATTATAACTTCTGAATGTGTCACAGGATGTTGGGGCAGCCTCTATCTCATGGGAACCTTGGAAGCAACTGTTAGGACAAAGTGGTTACCAAGGCAGTGACCATATTCAGTTCCTGAAAGAAGTGACCTCACTTCACTTCCTTGGTGATGGAATTCTCTGAACTTGGGATCCAGGAAGCCAGGCACCCAGAGCCAGTCCCACTCCAGACCCAGTGGGCTAACTTGTTTGCTTTTCCCAAAGACATAGTCAGTCTTTCTTGGTACCTGCTGATGTGAGGATGGCCAAATGCCAGCAGAGCTCTGAAGAGGGGCCTTTCCTGAGAAAGCAGGCAGTGGCTCACTGCTGGCTCCTTACAACTTCACGGAGTTGGACATTGAGACCAGATGTGAAACAGGACAAGCCATTTTGGGGGAACATAATATGGCCCACCAGTCAGAAGACACTCCGGATAGTCACAGACCTATTTGGGGGAAGGAAGTGCCTTTGCCGTTGTAGGTGTGAGTTTGTGGTTTTTTCTCATGTTCTGAGAATAGGTAGGAAAGGTGGTTTGTTTGGTTTGGAGTGGACTGTTTCTAGTAAGTCGTTTTACATTGTGAGTGTTTCTATGTCTGAGTATCCCACTGTATCCATGGTTGTAGACATTAGAAAAGAGAATGCACCAATGGATGTGTTGTCTCTAGTTGAAAGCTTCCGCAATTCATACTGCGCAATTGATGAATGCACTGCAGCTTGCCTTATGGATGGGCAACATCTACTATCTTCTAATGTTCCTGTTTTCTACGTGAATTCTGGCCACTCTCCAGAATAGACTCATGGTTTTGTTTCCCAGATATGTAACACCACAAGGCTCTGTGACATGGCCATGTTCTGGATAGCTGAAGGGAATGAGATCATCTCAGAAAACTCAGATATCAGTGTGTGCAGTAAAGTCTCAGTGGAGAAACCCTTCTTGGGCCATTTGCTTAATTCTATTTCTATTACCCTAAATGTCAGAAAGGTCTTTGCCTCAGGCCACCCCTTTGTGTAGCCTGAAAAACACTGTTTTCATATGGAAATGAATGGACCCCACCTGTGGCTCTTTGCTTAATTTCTTTGGAATGGGATGTGTCTGAATCAGCCTCTTGTCCTTGTATGAGGTTGTGGCTTAGATTCTCAGCACCTGATGGATCTAAAGAAAGATTCCATGTTCTTCCAAAACTAAAATGTCCAAAAGAGCAGTAATTGTGGATGAATATTTTTGCCTTCTTGTTTTAGGTTCCTGAACTCCATCAAGTGAGAATAGGGATTCTTTGGGTCAAATGAGTTCTTGAAATCCCTGCAGAGGCTAGCCCATATGTGCTTGGATTTTCTCATGAATCCAAATCACATAAAGAATCTATACCCTACAGCCAGTAGGCTGAAATTGGAGAAGTGGAACACTTTAACAGCAGGAATATTTGATCACTCCTGGTTCACAGGAAGAGTGTCCAGGCCACCATGATTTTAGGCAAATAAGGGGAAAGTGAGCTTATTTTGGACACTACCTTGGGCTCATAGAAACCTCCAGCTAGAGGTTATGATGAGTGTCTACATGGAAGAAGATGATGGCCCTGTGGGAGTGTTTTGATTTTAATTGTGGTAATTTTTGTGGCGGTTGGAAGGGATGACTGGGTCCACCTGGGCTTGAACTCTGGTGTGATTCCCCTTAGAGACTGCATTCTGGAATTGACCTCAGAGAAGTATAGCCATGAATTGTGTTGGGATTTTAGGAGGACACACATAAGACTCACTCTTGGAAACTGAGATCTATGCCCAGGGTGGCTTTCCACAGAGGCCTGGGAATCTCAGCCAGGATATCACATGATTTTATTCTGAAAGACTTGGCAGCCATAGATGAGAGTCAAAACATACATGGACCTCACATTGTAGACGTGAATTGGCCTGGCTTTATGTGACCATTTGGTAACTCTTTGAGAAGCCTTGACTTTGAGAGTTCTCCAGAGCTTTCATTGAAATGAACTTTCTCACACTTAATGGTTCCTGAATGAATTGAGACCCACAGTGCCTCTAACTTCATTTTTGAAAAATTGCTAAATAAATACCATGAAATTTTTTAAATTCCCATGACCAGGTGGAACTGCAGAAAATTTGATGTCCTGTTGCTTATCATGTGTATACCAGACAGTGCCTTGTTTAACTGGGTTTCATGAAAATGATGTAGAACACGAGATGCCAGTAATTTGGAGCCTGCTGAGTAGTGGGCCTAGAGCAGTGGTGGGAAGGTGTGTGAAAAAACATCATGGAGGGGCTATGTGGATCTGCCATTGGCTTCCAAATGGCTTGTGACTGATATAGTGCAGACATGAGACCCTTATATGTAAAGGCATCCTGTTATATGGAGAGTTTTAAGGGCAATGTTCAGAATAAGTTTACTATGGTTACTGGGGCAAGCTCTGTGGGATAGAAGCCTGGTTGGTGCATTCTCCTGCAGACCCTGACCCACCACAAGTGACAGAACTCCCTCCAGCACTGTATCCCAAATGAACTTCTTATATTTTGTGAAGCAAATACCAAATTCCCAGTGCAGCAGCAAAAAACACCATGAAAAGTGGAGGATGACCAAATGTCTTCACAGTCCCCACTGGGAGACACTTAGAATCCAGTGGCCACAGTTTACCTACAAAGAGAGAATTGAGCACTGCTGCCTCATGTTCATTGGAATATAAGAAACCATCTCTTCCTGGTCACATAGATGCAGACCCAGCTTTGATGGTCTCACTACGAAGGAAGCTAAAGCTCATGACAGCAACATATATTTCAGGATCCCAACCTCAGAGGCCATTTCCCAAGAATTCTTAGGCCAGCAGAGCTCCTTGTTTGTGGAGTGTCTACCCTGTCCTTTACTTTTGGAAACTCCTCTACCACCTCAAAAGTTGTGAACTCCCGAGCATATTCCATTCCATGTATGTATTCCTAGATTTTAACACTTTTCAACTCTAATTGTGTCTTACTTGGGGCGAAGGTAATGTCAAGGCATTGTTCTGGATGTGAGTGGGAAGATTTTTGTGTAGCACATATTTACATACACATTGGATTCATTTTCCAGTTTTCCATTTGAAATACTTAATCCCTGACACTAACCTGTACCCTACTAGTCTCTGACTAATAATCCTAAAATGATGGTGAAAAATAACCCAAAAAGAATAGAAATACAAGCAGTTCAGAGGAGGCATGGTGTATAGTTGGAATTGCTTTTTGCATTATATAATGTAGGAGTTTTAAATCTAGTCAATTTTCTGTTGAAATAGTTCTAGATGTGTTTTTAAAATTAACAAATATGTGAATCCCTGTCTCCCTTTCTCTGTAGCCTATTCAGCACATGTATTTTTATATGCACATATAGAATCCTACCTGATATCACTTTTACACACATGTGAGGTGGCTGAATTGGCAGATGCAAATTGTGAGAAGAGATCACTCCTCCTAAACGCTGTTGGAACTGAAAATTCAACCTACGGGTGAGCTTCCTAGTTGAATAACATTATACATAAATCCATTTCAGTAAAATGAATATTTTTCAATCTTTGGATTATATATATTTGATGAAGATTTTCGATTGGCATATATATTGCTACCTTTTTTTTCTTTTATTGGTTGCTCAAAACATTACAAAGCTCTTGACATATCATATTTCATACATTAGATTCAAGTGGGTTATGAACTCCCATTTTTACTCCAAATATAGAATGCAGAATCACATCAGTTACACATCCATATTTTTACATAATGTCTTATTAGTTACTGTTGTATTCTGCTACCTTTACTATGCCCTACTATCCCCCCTCCGCTCTCTTCCCATCTTCTCTCTCTACGCTACCTACTGTAATTCATTTCACTTATTGTTTATTTTTCCATTACACTCACAACCTCTTATATGTATTTTTTTTGTAACAATAAGGGTCTCCCTCCATTACCATGCAATTTCTCTTTTCTCTACCTTTTCGTCCCACCTCATGTCTCTGCTTAATGTTAATCTTTTCTTCATGCTCTTCCTCTCTGCTCTGTTCTTAGTTGCTCTCATTATATCAAAGAAGTCATTTGGTATTTGTTTTTTGGGGATTGGCTAGCTTCACTAAGCATAATCTGCTCTAGTGCCATGCATTTCCCTGCAAATTCCATTATTTTGTCATTTTTTAGTGCTGTGTAATCCTCCATAGTATATAAAAAAAAAACTTTTTTTTTTTATCCATTCATCTATTGAAGGTAATCTGGGTTGGTTCCACAGTGTAGCAATTGTGAATTGTGCGGCTATGAACATCGATTGGCAGTATCCCTGTAGTACGCTCTTTTAAGGTCTTCAGGGAATAGTGCGAGAAGGGCAATAGCTGGGTAAAATGGTGCTTCCATTCCCGGCCTTCCCAGGAATCTCCATACTGCTTTCCAAATTGGCTGCACCAGTTTCAGTCCCATCAGCAATGTACAAGAGTACCCTTTTCCCCACATCGTCGCCAGCACTTGTTGTTGTTTGACTTCATAATGGCTGCCAATCTCACTGGATTGACATGGTATTTTAGGGTGGTTTTGATTTGCATTTCTCTGACTGCAAGAAATGGAGAGCATTTTTTTATGTACTTGTTGATTGATTCTATGTCCTCCTCTGAGAAGTGTCTGTTCAGGTCCTTGGCCCATTAGGTTATTTGTTATCTTATTGTCTAATTATTTGAGTTCTTTGTATACTTTGTATACTCTGGATATTAGGGCTCCATCTGAAGGGTGAGGAGTAAAAATTTGTTCCCATGATCTAGGCTCCATATTTACCTCTCTTATTGTTTCTCTTTCTGAGAAAAAAAATTTCAGTTTAAGTAACTCCCATTTGTTGATTCTTGTTATTAACTCTTGTGCTATGGGTGTCCTATTAAGGAATTTGGAGCCTGACCATACAATATGTAGATCGGAACCAACTTTTTCTTCTATCAGATACAGAGTCTCTGATTTGAATCTAGCTCCTTGATCCACTTTGAGTTAACTTTTGTGCATGGCGAGAGAAAGGGATTCAGTTTCATTTTGTTGCATATGGATTTTCAGTTTTCCCGGCACGATTGGTTGAAGATGCTATCCTTCCTCCATTGCAAGCTTTTAGCTCCTTTATCAAATATAAGATAGTTGTAGCTTTTTGGATTAGTCTCTGTGTCCTCCATTCTGTACCATTGGTCCACCCGCCTGTTTTGGTACCAGTACCATGCTGTTTTTGTTATTATTGCTCTGTAATATAGTTTGAAATCTGGTATCGCTATACCGCCTGATTCACACTTCCTGCTTAGAATTGCTTTTGCTATTCTGGGTCGTTTATTTTTCCATATGAATTTCATGATTGGTTTATCTATTTCTACAAAAAATTCATTTGGGATTTAGATTGGCATTTCATTAAACCTACAGACAACTTTTTAGTAATATCGCCATTTTGATGATGTTAGTTCTGCCTATCCATGAACAGGGTATATTTTTCAATCTTCTAAGATCTTATTCTACTTCTCTTTTTAGGGTTCTGTAGTTTGCATTGTATAAATCTTTCACCTCTTTTGTTAGGTTGATTCCCAAGTATTTAATTTTTTATGAGGATATTGTGAATGCAGTGTTTTTCCTCATTTTCATTTCAGAAGTTTTGTCGCTGATATACAGAAATGCCTTTGATTTATGCATGTTGATTTCATTTCCAGCCACATTGCTGAATTCATTTATTAGTTCTAGTAGTTTTTTTCTGTAGACCCTTTTGGGTCTTCTATGTATAGAATCATGTCATCTTCAAATAGTGATAATTTAAGTTCTTTTTTTCCTATTTTTATGTCTTTAATGTCTTTCAACTTTCTAATTGCTCTGGCCAGTTTTTCGAGAACTATATTGAATAGAAGTGGTGATAGAGGACATCCCTGTCTTGTTCCAAATTTTAGAAAGAATGCCTTCAATTTTTCTCCATTCAGAATGATAATAGCCTGAGGCTTAACATAGATAGTTTTTACAATGTCGATGTATGTTCCTTTTATCCCTAGTTTTTCTAATGTTTTGAACGTAAAGGAATGCTCTACTTTTTCTAATGGTTTTTCTGCATCTATCAAGATCATCTTATGGTTCTTATTTTTAAGTCTATTGATGTTGTGAATAACATTTATTGATTTCCATATATTGAACCCTCCTTGCATCCCAGGGATGAATCCTAGTTGATCATGGTGCACAATTTTTTTGATGTGCCTTTGTATCCAAATCACCAGAATTTTAATGAAAATTTTTGCATCTAGGTTCATCAGAGATATTGGTCTGTTGTTTTCTTTCATTGAGGTGTCTTAGTCTGGTTTCAGAAGCAGGGTGATGTTGGCCTCATAGAATGAATTTGGCAGAGCTCCCTGTTTTTCTATTTTCTGAATAACTTGAAAAGTATTGGTATTAATTCTTCTTTAAAGGTTTTGTAAAACTCCGCTGTATACCCATCCGATCCTGGGCTTTTCTTGGTTGGTAGTAGTTTGATTGCCTCTTCTATTTCATCGATTGATATTGGTCTGTTCAAATTGTGTGTATCCTCCTGACTCAGTCTAGGCAAATCATATGACTTAACAAATGTATCAATGTCTTCACTATTTTCTATTTTATTGGAATATAGGTTTTCGAAATAATTTCTAATTGTCTTCTGTATTTATGTAGCATCTGTTGTGATATTGCCTTTTTCATCCCGTATGTTAGTAATTTGAGTTCTCTCTCTTCTTCTCCTTGTTAGCATGGCTAAGGGTCTGTCAATCTTATTTATTTTTTCGAAGAACCAACTATTAGTTTTGGTAATTTTTTAATAGTTTCTTTTGTTTCAATTTCGTGATTTACTCTCTGATTTTAATAATTTCTTGCCTTCTGCTACATTTGCTGTTGTTTTGCTCTTCCTTTTCTAGGGCTTTGAGATTAAGTGAGAGCTCATTTATTTGTTGTTTTTGTTTTTTTCTTTTTTTGAGGAATGACCTCCAGGCGATGAATTTGCCTCTTGAATCTTGTTTCATTGTGTCCCATTGAATCTGATATGTTGTGTCTGTATTTTCATTTATCTCTAAGAATTTTTTGATTTCCTCCTTTATGTCTTCTGTAACCCATTGATCATTCAGTAACATATTGTTCATTTTCCATGTGATGTAGGATTTTTCCTTCCTTCTTTTATCGTTGGTTTCCAGTTTCATTCCATTGTGATCAGAAAAAAATTCATGGTATTATCTCCACCCCTTTATATTTACTGAGTGTTGCCCTATGGCATAATATATGGTCTATTTTTGAGAAGGATCCATGTGCTGGTGAGAAAAAAGTATATCCACTTGATGATGGTTGATATATTCTATATATGTCAGTTAAGTCTAGGGTATTGATTGTGATATTGAATTCTATATTTTCTTTATTCAACTTTTGTTTGGAGGATCTGTCCAATGGTGAGAGAGGTGAGTTGAAGTCTCCCATAATTATTGTGTTGTGGTCTATTTGATTCTTGAACTTGAGGAGAATTTGTTTTATAAATGTTGCAGCACCATTATTTGCTGCATAAATATTGATAATTGTTATGTCTTGTTGGTGAATGGTTCCTTTCAACAGTATATAATGTCCTTCCTTATCCCTTTTGATTAAATTAGTCTTGAAGTCGATTTTATTCCATATGAGGATGGCCACCCCTGCTTGCTTACAAGGACCGTGTGCATGGTATAAATTTTCCCAACCTTTCACCTTCAGCCTGTGTATGTCTTTTCCATTCAGATGTGTCTCCTGGAAGCAACATATTGTTGGATTTGTTTTTTTTAATCCACGTTACAAGTCTATGTCACTTTATTGGAGAGTTTAAGCCATTAAAGTTTAGAGTTAGTATTGATATATGGTTTGTATTGCCACCCGTCTTTGATTATTTATCTTTTTTTTAATTTAGTTTGTTTATCCATGATTAACTTTTCCCCCGCCCTCTGTCATTAATGAGGCACTTCCCACTGATGGTTTTCTTTGTTGATATTCATTTTTTCCTCGTGTAGTGTTTTCCTTAAGATGCTTTGCAATGCTGGTTTTCTGGCTGCAAGTTCTTTTAGCTTTTGTTTATCACGAAATGTTTTTATTTCGTTGTCTTACCTGAAGCTTAATTTTGCTGAATACAGATTTCTTGGTTGGCATCCATTGTTTTTAAGTGTTTGAAATACGTTGTTCCAGGATCTTCTCACTTTCAGCGTCTGTGATGAAAAATCTGTTGTTAACATTTTTGGTTTACCCCTGATTGTAATCTGCCTCCTTTCTCTTGTAGCTTTTAATATTTTCTCTTTGTTCTGTATATTGGATATCTTCATAACAATGTGTCTTGGCATTGGTCTACTGTGATTTTGTGTGCTCGGTGTCCTGTAAGCATCTACAATTTTTTTTATCCGTTTCCATTTTTATTTCTGGAAAGTTTTCTGTAATTATTTCATACAGCAGGTTACTCATTCCCTTGGTTTGAATCTCTGTACCTTCCTCTATCCAGATGACTCATTAGTTTTTTTTTTTTTCTTATGTTATCCCATATCTCTTGGATGTTTTTCTCATGACTTTTTACCAGCATTTCTTTGTTGGCTAGACTTTTTTCAAGATGATATATTTTGTCTTCATTATCTGACATTCTGTCTTCTACTTGCTCCACTCTGTTAGTGATACTCTCAATTGAGTTTTTAATTTGTTTTATCATTTCCTTCATTTCTAGAATTATTGTTTGATTTTTTTTATAATCTCTATCTCCTAATTAAGATGCTTAATTTCTTTTTATATCTGTTTATGTAATTCATTTTCAATGTGTTCTTTCACTGTTTGGTTTTGATGTCTCGTATCCTCTTTAAGGTTCCATTCCATCTGTCTAAGGTATTTCTTGAGTTCTTTATATGACCATTTTTCTGATGACTCTAGGTCCTTCTGAATATTTAGGCTGTCCATCATTGTTTGTACTCCTTTTCTTCCTTGCTTTTTTATGCTGCTCATGTTACTTCTTGTTTTGTTTGACTGCTGAGTTACTGCTTACTCTTATAAATTTATTTGATGCTTGGGAGGAAAGATATTAGAAGGGAAGGGAAGAAGTCACTAAAGAGAATGAGAGTAGACAGGTAGAATTCAAGGAAGGGAGAATAAGAAAATTGAAAAGAAATGAAAAGACAAAAGAAAAAAATAGAAAATAAAGAAAGAAAAAAAATTTAAATAATAATTATAATTAAAAAATGAAAATTAAAATTTAAAATAATATTAATAATAATAATGATAAAATAAAAAATAAAAAAATAAAAACATTAAAAAAGTTAAAGAACAACAACAACAAAAATGAAAATGAAAGAAATATAAAAAATATAAATTAAAAAAATAATAATAATACATGCAGTCATAGAGTTCAATTAACTTCTCTTTCAGTATGTGGAGCTGTGTGCACTGGGCCAAGCTCCTCCTCTGAATAAGTGGGAACCAATCACTGTGCAGCAGCTCTTCCTCCCAGACTTGGCGGATCTCCAATCCTGAGTGCCTAGGGCCTTCTCTTGTGCTTCCTCAAGCCATGCCCTGATCACCTGTGACGCTCACCACAATAGTGGTTACAAGCCAGAACTCTACTCCTGGCAGCCCTGTTTTCATGAACGCCTGTGCACACTCTCCCTGTTTGCCTCCCTCAGACCCTAAGTTTGTAGAGCTTGGGGCTGAGGACCCCCAGCGAATTTTCTTGCCCTCTGGGAGCCACGCCACCGGTACGTGGTGTAAGAGACCTCAATTGTCAGCACTTGTGGGATCAGGAGCCCGGAATTCCACGCCGCTAGTCCCGAGCCAATCCTGATTCCCTAGGTCTGGCTATCGCGCTCACGGGAGAGCTGGGAGAGGCCCTTACGGCAGAGCTGGGAGGGGCCCTTAAGGTTTCCCCGCTGTGTTGAGAGAGATGGCTAGGGGATTACACACCTGTCACGCTGGTTTCAATGAAGTTATCTCCTCTGCCCGTGACATCATTTCTATGCTATGGTGGTATCCCATGCAAATGGTGACCGTTTGTTCCCTTTGCAAGGTAACCAACGCAACGGGTGGGTCCTGGCTGTCTCTCCCAAGCGCCGTTTCAATCCTGTGGCCACTGCCTTTGAAGGCTTGGTTGGCTTTTACCTCTGAAAGTTCAGAAGGGCCGAACAGTTATTTCAGAGGGATCTTAGTGCTGAGTCACGAGAACCAGGCAAACCGGAGGTTGAATGCAGCCGATCCAGGCTCGGTGTGTGTTCTGAGGGGCCCAGAATGTTCGCACCAGATCCACATTAGGTCAACATTGCCTAGTGATTCTGAGCAAACAGCATTTAGACAGTTTACGACTCCCGATGCCCGCGCAGCTGAAGAGGTCAGAGACTTGATTTTTCCATGCCTGCCTTCATGATGGATTTCCTGTATTGCTACTTTTTTATATCTGTGCATGTGAGTGTGTATGTATGAGAGTGTATATATATATATATATATATATATATATATACACTCTCCAGATTTTTTAAAATATGAAATATATGTGTCTTATTATACACTCCCTAAATTCATTCATATTCATATATGTGTATTTATAATCAACTTTCCACAAGATTATTCTCAGAAATAATCATCCACCTGAAATACATATTTGTTTTCTAGTACTGAAAACTAAATTCAGTGAAAGGTGCAAACAAAACCTAATATTTCTACAGTTACTGAGCTAGTTTAACATCAATGCAAGTATATTCTTAGGGGACATGATGTGTATTTTGATTTTCATTTTTATTCAACACTTATACGTTACGATGTCTTCAGTTTATGCACATCATAGGATATATATTTCATTCAAAAGTTAGAAAATTTATAGGCATTTGTTTCACGATCAATCACTTTCTGATTCAGAACACATGATTCTTCTATGTTTCTTGACTGGTCTTTTCATGAGACTTCTTTCCAAACACATTATTTTCGTTTAACATCATCACTTATAAAGCAAAACTCAAACACCCTTCATGATAAACCATAATCCTAATATTACCATTAGATATATAACTGGTTGAAATGAATGATTATATATCAATATAAGATTTCTTATATATTTTCAGATTTCAATTCAATCCATTATTTAAAGTGGAACCAGATACATTATTTATTCATATTATCGTCTATTCATGCATTATCTCTATATTCATAGACACAGGGTACACCTCTTTGTACCCCTAATACTAATGTATATGTCTTCAAAATATTGCTCCCAGACATGGTGAAAGAAATACTCATGTTACCTGATCTACATATACATTTTACCACCGAAATATTCTGAACAAAAAAAAATGTAAAGGTCACACTTATGATTGTACCAAAGCCTAAAAGGAAAGTGAACATGGATAAGTAATAACATCCGTGTCCAGGTTGCCTAATGCTCTCAAATGTCAATCCCATTGGTGACAACATATTTGTTTTTTCCTATGATTATATATTCAAACTCAACCCTGTTGAAAATGTCTAATCCTATCACTCATTTATACTTTGCCTGATTTCGTTATGTCTCTATTGATACCTGCTTTTCTACATAATTTCCCCAGTTCATCATTGTGAAAGACTCTTCACATGTACTGACATTTACATTCACTCTCTAAACGAAACCCTATTGCTAAAGAAGCTTTTTATTCCAAATCATATTCTCACTCTTCTTCCTAAACCTACCGACTATCTTTCTAATCCTACCGACTATCCCTCTTTAACTGGATGTTCTCTTCTACATTCAATCATCCAAGGTACAAGGTCCTATGCCATTGTATATCGATTTAACTGAGACAATTGTACAGAACGTAATTCAACACTATGCATCCCAATCAAGGGCCCAATGCCCTTCTGGGCTTCAAATCTTTCTTAGATTTCCGTTTTCATACATATATTTCACTTATATATTCTTATAAATATCGCAGGTACCCAATCCCTTTATTCATCCTGCAGAATGATTCCTAACCCAAATCAAACATATAATGAACCCTAACCATACACTAACTTTACCGAAGAGCAGGGACAGAGTTGGTTTTAAAATACAGGAATGTAGGGTATCTTCACCTGCTGAGAACCTCAAATGTTCATGCAGAAATGATCCCTGGTGAAGATGAAGGCAGCTATGAAATACCTCAGAAAGCAAAAGTCATCTTCCATGGCAGTCATCCTGGTCGGGTTGAAGGGTTGTGTCTGAATCACTCTCTCTTCTTAATGTATACAAGATGGACCAAACCAGTTCTGTGTGGAGAGCTGTTCCGGGGTGCTTATGATTGATATAACATTCTAACTTGTGAAAGTGTTACAGGAAAACAGGGGCAGCCTCCACCTAATGGGACTTTTGGAAGCAACTGTTAGGGCAAAGTGGTTGCCAAGGCAGTGATGTAATTCAGATCCTGAAGGAAGTGACCTCACCTCACTTCCTTGGTGATGAAACTCTCTGAACTTGGGATCCAGGAAGCCAGGAACCCAGACACAGTCCCTGTCCCAGTCCCAGTGGTCTCATATGTTTGGATTTACCAAGGACAGAGTCAGTCTTTCTTTGAACCTACAGATGTGAGGATGGCCAAATGCCAGGAAACCTTTGAAGAGGGGCTTTTCCTCAGAAAGCAGGTAGTGTCTCACCACTGGCTCTTGACAACTTCACAGAGTTGGCCAAGCAGACCAGAACTGAGACAGGAGAGGTCATTTTGGGGAAACATAGTATGGCCCACCAGTCAGAGGACACTCCGGAGAGTCACAGACCTACTTGGGGGAAGGAGGTGCCTTTGTGGGTGTGGGTGTGATTTTGTGGTTTTGTCTCAAGTTCTCAGAATAGGTGGGAAAGGCAGTTTGTTTGGTTTGGAGTGGACTACTTTTAGTAAGTCCTTTGACAAGGCGAGTGTCTGTGTATCCCACTGTGTTCATGATTGTAGACATTAGAAGAGAGAAGGCATCAATGGATGTTTCCTGTCTACTAGAAAGCTTGCCAGCATTCATTGTGCCCAATATATGAGTGGAATCAGGCTTGCCTTATGGATGGGCAACACCTACTAGCTTCATAATTTCCTGTTTTCTCCTTCAATTCTGGCAACACTCCAGAATAGTATCATGGTTTTGTGTCCAAGATATGTACCACCTCCAATATCTGTGACATGGCCATGTACTAGATAGTTGAAGGGAATGGCTAGCATCTCAGAAATCTCAGATATCAGTTGACCAGGAAAGTCTCAGTGGAGAAACCCTGCTTTGGTCCTTTTGCTTACCTATTGTTCTGTTGCCCTGAATGTCAGGAAGAACTTTGCCTCAAGCCACCACTTTGTGAAGCCTGAAGAAAACAGTTTTCAAATGCAAATGAATGGGCATCACGTGTGGATCCATGCTTAATTGCTTTGAAAAGGGATATGTCTGAATCAGTCTCTTGGCCCTGTGTGAGGCTGAGGCTTAGATTCTCAGCACCTGATGGATCTAAAGATACATCCCATGCATGCATCGAAAACCAAAATGGCAAAAAGATCAGATATTGTTGATTAACTCTCTTGCCTTCCTCTGGTAGGTTCCTGACATCCATCAAGTGAGAACAGGGATCCTTTGGGTCAAATGAGTTCTTCAAAACCCAGCAGAGGCTAGCCCATAGGTGCTTGTTTTTCTCATGACTCCAATTCACTTAAAGAATCTAAACCTCAAAGTCAGTAGGCCTCAAGTTGGAGAAGCTAAGCAGTATTAAAGGAAGGCCTATTTGATCACTTCTGGTTTACAGGAAGGGTGTCCATGCCACCCTGACTTTAGGCAAATGAGGTGCAGGAAGCTTATTTTGGACACTGACGTGGGCTGCTCCCCTCATGGAAACCTCCAGCCACAGGTTATGATGAGTGTATATATGGAAGAAGATTTGGGCCATGTGGGAGTGTTTGGGATTTAATTGTGGACATTTGAATGGTGGTTTGAAGAGATGACTGGGTCCACGTGGGCTTGCACCCTGGTGTGATTCCCCTTAGAGACTGAGTTGTAGTACTGATCTCAGAGAAGTATTGCCATGAATTGTGTTGGGATTTTAGATGGCCATGCATGAGAGTTGCCCTTGGAAAGACATCTAGGCCCAAGTTGACTTTCCACAGATCACAGGGAATCTCAGCCATGATATCACATGATTTTATTCTTAAAGACTTGGCAGCCATTTTTGAGAGTCAAAACACACATGGACCTCACATTGTAGACCTCAATGGGCCTGGCTTAATCTGACATTTTGGCCACTCTTTGGGAAGCCTTGCCTGTGAGAATTCTCCAGAGTTTTCATTGAAATGAACTTGCTCACCATTTAATGGTTCCTGAATAAATTGAAACCCACAGTGCCTCCAACTTCTTCCTTGAAAATTGGCTAGATAAATACCATAAAAATTTTTGAAATTCCCATGACTGGGTGGCACTGGAGAACATTTGGATGTCCTGTTGCTGATCATGAGTATGTAAGACAGTGCCTTGATTGACTTGGTTTTATGAAAATGGTGTAGAACAGAGATGCCAGTAAGTTGGATCCTGTTGAGTAGTTGTCCTAGAGCAGTGGTTGGCAGGTGTGTGATAAAACATCTGTGTTGGGCCATGTGGATCTGCCATTGTCTTGCAAATGGATTGTGACTGACATTTTGAAGCCAGTAGACTCTTATATGTAAAAGCATATTGTTATATGGAGAGGTTTCAGGGCAATGTTCAGAATCAGGTTGCTATGGTCAATGGGGCAAGCAATGTGGGATAGAAGCCTGGTTGGTGCATTCTCCTGCAGAACCCGACCCACCACAATTGACAGAACTCACTTCAGCACTGTGTCCCTGTTGAACTCCTTGTATTTCATGAAGCAAATTCCAAACTCCCAGTGCAGCAGCAAGAAACACCACGAATAGTGGAGGATGACCAAATGGATTTACAGTCCACACGGGGAGACACTTAGACCCCAGTGGCCACAAGTTACATACAAATAGAAAATTCAGCACTGATGCCTCATGTTCATTGGAAAATAAGAAACAATGTCATTCATGTCACATAGATGAAGACCCAGCTTTGATGGTCTCACTCCAAATGAAGCTAATGCTCCTGACAACAGCATATATTTCATTGCCCAACCTTAGAGGCAGTTTCTCCAGATGTCAGGCTGGCAGAACTTCATGTTTGTGGAGTGTTTACCCTGTCCCTTACTTTTGGAAACTCCTCTACCACCTCCAAATTTGTGAACTCCTGAGCATTTTCCATTCCACATATGTATTCACAGATTTTCTAACTCCTCTCCTCTAATTGTGTCTTATGTGGGGCGAAGGTAATGTCAAGGCATTGTTATGAATGAGAGTGGGAAGTTTTTTGTGTAGCACATATTTGCATATACATTGGATACATTTTCAAATTTTCCTATCGAAATACTGAATCCCTGACACTAACACATACCCTAATAGACTTTGACTTCTAATCCTAATATTATGGAGAAAAATAACTCAAACAGAATAGAAATACAAGAGGTTCACAGGAGGCATGGTGTATAGTTGGACTTGCCTTTCGTATGATAAATGGTAGGTGTTATAAATCTAGCGAATTTTAATTGAAATAGTCCTCCATGTGTTTTAAAAGTTAACAAATATGTGAATAACTGTCTCCCTTTCTCTGTAGCCTATTCATCACATGTATTTTTATATGCACATATCGAATTCTACCTGGTATAACTCGTACATTTTGTGAGGTGGCTGGCTTGGCAGATACAAATTGTGAGAAGAGATCACTCCTACTAAATGCTGTTGGAACCGAAAATTCAAGATACGGGTGAGCTTCTTAGTTGAACGACATAAATCCATGTTCATTAAAATGAATATTTTTGGATCTGTGGATGATATATATTTCATGGTGAATTTCGATTGGCATACATAATGCTACTTTTTTAATGTCTCTGTGTGTATGTATATATATACATATATATATATATTTTTTTTCACTCTGCAGATTTTTCAAAATATGAAGTATATTTTTCTTATTATACACTCCCTAAATTCATTCATATTCATGTATGTGGATTTATAATCAACTTTTCAAACGATTTTTCTCAGAAATATTCATCCACCTGAAATACTTATTTGTTTCCTAGTACTGAAAACTAACTTCAGGGGATCATATGATGGCTGCGAAGGGAGTGCATCACCCCCATATACCGCATCACTGTGCGGGAGAATGACGAGTTAGAATGGCTAAAACCTATCTTGTTAGAAATTTCCAGCAAAATTGTGGTTCTCCAAAACCTAGTGTACTAATTTCCATCTCACGAGGATCAGCTACGGGAACTCAAACGCGAGTGATTTGTCCTCACAGAAGGTCATGTGGCTTATTCAGGAAATCGCTCCGTGGCTAGAGTCTGTGGTGCGTGCTGGGAAACGACGAGATAGCAACGCAAATATACAGTGGTGCAGATACTGTGGGCTCCTGCCAGGTATGCAATCACTGTGCTCAGTGCTGAATTCTGGGTTTGAGACGGGGAAGCATGCAGTCCAACTCGTTTCTCCGCACCAGTCAGACCACAGAGGAACCCAGCGGCCACCATCTTGGAGAGGTGACGTCACCATCCCTGTTTTCGACTGATCGCAGCTTATTCAGCTATAGAACCGGTAATTTCAGGATGCCATTCACCTTTGTCTTGCAGACAAATTACTCAGGCTCAGTGCTAGAGAACCCGCAGAAACTGCGTCTTGGAGCCTGCTTCTATTAGAACATACACCGAGCCCAGAGCGGCCGAATTCCGCCTCCCGGAACTGATCTGGCCCTGGGCTAAAGAACCTGCGGAAACTGCTTCTCGGTCCGGGTCTTGCTGAATACTGTGGAGGTAAATATCAACCGAGCCTTCATAGGGAGTGCAACAGGATTGAGACGGGGCTTGTGAGTGCCGGTCAGAACTCACCCATTGCTTTAGTCACCCAGCAAAGGGAACAAAATGCTGCCTTTTGCATGGGATACCAACATGGCAGAGATCTGATGTCATCAGAAAGCAGCAGAGGAGATAACTTCATTGATACCATCGGTGACAGAAACAGTTGGTCTCCTGGTAAAGAAAGTGAGTCACAAACACCCGGGTCTCTCTCACTTTGTCATCAAGCCAGAGGGGCAGAGCAGAGCCTCCGCCCACGCCCGGAACAGGCCCAGCGACACACCTGCATGGTAGTCACGTCACCCCAATTGGAATAGAGGCAGAGCAGAGCCGCCGCCCTTGCCCAGAACAGGCCCAGTGACCCGCAGGCATGGTAGTCAAATCACCCGAATTGGAATAGTTGCAGAGCAGAGCCTTCTCCCTCACCTAGTACAATCCCAGTGGCCCACCGGCATGGTAGTCAGGTCACCCCAATATTAGTAGGGGCAGAGCAGAGCCTTCGCCCGCACCCAGAACAGGCCCAACAACCTGCCGGCATGGTAGTCACGACCCCCCAAATGGAGTAGTGGCAGAGCAGAGCCATCACCCGCACCCGCAAGGTAGGCACACCTGCACCTGACTGGCAGAAGAGGCCCATCGCCCTGCCGGAGCGGCAGACACTTCACCCCATTTGGAATAGGAGCAGAGCAGATCCGTTGCCCGTGCCCGCAAGGTAGGCAGACCTGCGACAAACTGGCGGAACAGGCCCAGCAACACACCTGCATGGTAGTCACGTCACCCCAATTGGAGTAGGGGCAGAGCAGAGCCGCCGCCAGCACCTACAAGGTAGGCAGACCTGCGACTGATCGGCAGAACACCCCAGGGGTCCACGGGCCTGGTAGACACGTGACACCAATTGGAGGAGGGGCAGAGCAGAGCCGCCTCCCACGCCTGCATGGTAGGCAGACCTGCAACCGATCAGGAAAACAAGCCCAGCAGCCCGTCAGCAAGGTAGTTAGATCACCCTAATTGGAGGAGCAGCACAGCCCCCCTGCGCCCATGCAAGGGAGACTTTGCAACTATACAAGAGCAATATAAATATATACGAGGAAAATTTCAAAATCACAACAGTTTCACCAAGCAGAAAGAAAAGCGAGCAGTATGATAAGACAAGGAAAAAAGGACCACAAGCAATGCAGGTCAGCACAACTTTAGAAGAGGTAATAGCTGCAGTAAATGGAATGTCAGATAAAGAACTCAGGATATACATGCTTCAGATGATCTGGAGTCTCAAGGAAGACATTAGACAGCAAAATCAGACAATGAAAAATCACTTCGACAATGAATTACATAAACAAATCCAAGAAGCAAAAGATCAGCTATACAGGGAGATAGAGGTTGTAAAAAATAACAAACAGAAATCTTAGAAATGCAGAAAGCAATAAACCAAATTAAAAACTCAATTGAGAATACTACCAGCAGAGTAGAACACTTAGAAGATAGAACATCAGACAATGAAGACAAAGTATTCCAACTTGAAAAGAACATAGACAGCTCAGCAAGACTGTTAAGAAACCATCAACAGAATATCCAAGAAATACGGGATAACATAAAGAGACCAAACTTAAGAGTCATTGGAATACAGGAAGGTATAGAGGTCCAAACCAAAGCAATGAGCAATGTATTCAATGAAATAATACGAGAAAACTTCCCAGACTTGAAGAATCAGACTGACTCCCAAGTCCTAGAAGCCTACAGGACGCCGAATGTGCAAAATCATAAGAGATCCACACCTAGACACATTATAATGAAGATGCCCAACGTACACAATAAGGAGAGAATTTTAAATGCTACAAGAGAAAAAAAAAGCAGATTACATTTAGGGGTAAACCAATCAGGATAACAGCTGATCTTTCAACACAGACTCTGAAAGCTAGAAGATCCTGGATTAACATTTTTCAAACACTGAAAGAAAATGGATTCCAACCAAGAATTGTGTATCCAGTGAAATTAAGCATCAGGATGGAAGATAAAATCATAACCTTCTATGTTAAAAAAAAAGTTAAAATAAATTGTAGCTAGAAAACCATCTCTTCAAAACATCATCGGCAAAATATTACAGGAAGAGGAAATGGAAAATAACAATAAAAACCAACAGTGGGAGGTAGTACAGTAAAAGGGGGAAATAATCAATGTAGAAAACAATCCATGTTTAATAACATAAATAAACAAATAGGGCTGGAAGAACAACCATTATCTCAATAATAACCGTAAATGTTAATGGCTTAAACTCACCAATTAAGAGACACAGGCTAGTAGAATGGATCACAACACAAGACCCAATAATATGCTGCCTACAGGAGACGCATTTGATAGGAAAAGACATACATAGACTGAAGGTGAAAGGTTGGGAAAAATCATATCACTTATATGGACTTCGGAAACAAGCAGGAGTGTCCATACTCATATCAAATAAAATAGATTTCAAGCCAAAGTTAATCAAAAGGGATAAAGAGGGACACTACATACTGCTCAAGAGAACCATACACCAACAAGACATAACCATTATAAATATATATATGCCCCAAACAATGGTGCAGCTATGTCCATCAAACAAACTTTTTTCAAGATCAAGAGTCTAATAGACCACCATACAATAATCATGGGAGACTTCAACACACCTCTCTCACCACTGGACAGGTCTTCCAAACAAAAGTTGAAATAGAAAACTATAGAACTCAATAACACAATTAATAACCTAGACTTAATTGACATATATCGAATATACTCCTCAACATCAAGCAGTTACATTTTTCCTCAGCAGCACATGGATCCTTCTCAAAAATAGATCATATATTATGTCACAGGGCAATTCTTAGACAATATAAAGAAGTAGAGATAATACCATGCATCTTATCTGATCATAATCTAATATAAACTAAAAATCAATGATAAACGAAGGAAGGAAAAATCATGCATCACTTGGAGAATGAACAATAGGTTACTGAATGATCAATGGGTTATAGAAGACATCAAGGAGGAAATTAAAAAATTCTTAGAGATAAATGAAAACACAGGCACAACATATCAGAATCTATGGGACACACTGAAATCCGTTCTAAGAGGAAAATTCATTGCTTGGATTTCATTCCTTAAAAAAAGAAAAAAAAACAAAACAAATAAATGATGTCATACTTCATCTCAGAATCCTAGAAAAAGAAGAGGAAAACAACAGCAAAATAAGTAGAAGGTAAGATTTAATTAAAATCAAAGCTGAAATTAATGAAATCGAAACAAAAGAAACAATTGAAAAAATTGAGAAAACTAAAAGTTGGTTCTTTGAAAAAATAAATAAAATCGACAGACCCTTAGCCATGCTAATGAAGAGAAGAAGAGAGAAAACTCAAATTACTAGCATACGGGATGAAAAGGGCAACATCACATGTTAAGGTATATAAACAAGTCAGGATGGCACCTGGTATTTTGCCAGAGAAATGTTAGGGTCTGTAAACAAGTCTGGATGGCGCCTGGAAAAATGCCATAGAGAGTGGTTTGTGAAGTAACAAAAGCAAGCCATTAAGTGTGGAGATTCCTTATTGGTTCACTGCTGGATCTATTTTATGCTAATTAGATAAGCTATATAAAATGTATAAATATCGCTCAGATGCTACAATAAACGGCTTCCATTCCTGCTGTATCAATCTACACAAGTTATTTGTCACCCCCTGGCAATCACAGCAGATATTTCTGAAATACAGAAGATAATCAGAAATTAATTTGATTCGTTATACTCCAATATAATAGAAGATAGTGAAAGCATCGAAAAATTTCTTAAGTCATATGATCTGTCCAGATTGAGTCAGGAGGATATAGACAACCTAAACAGACCAGTATCAATTGAGGAAATAGAAGAAACCATCCAAAGTTTACCAACTAAGAAAAGACCAGGACAGTATGGGTATACAGCAGAGTTTTACAAACCCTTTAAATATGAACTAATACCAATACTTTTCAAGCTATTTCAGGAAATTGAAAAAGAGGGAGATCTTCCAAATTCATTCTACCAGGCCAATATCACCCTGATTTCTACACCAGACATAAACACTTCAAACAAAGAAAACTACAGACCAATATCCCTAAGGAATCTAAATGCAATAATCCCTAATTAAATTCTGGTGAATCAGATACAAAAACATATTAAAAAAATTGTGCACCCATGATCAAGTAGGATTCATCCATGGAATACAAGGCTTGTTCAATATACGAAAATCAATAAATGTTATTCACCACATCAATAGACTTAAAAATAAGAACCATATGATCATCTCGATAGATGCACAAAAAGCATTCGACAAAGTACAGCATCCCTTTATCTTCAAAACTCTAGAAAAACTAGGAATAACAGGATCATACCTCAATATTGTAAAAGCAATCTATGCTAATCCTCAAGCTAGCATCATTCTGAATCTAGAAAAATTGAAGGCATTCCCTCTAAAATCTGGAACAAGAATGGGATGCCCTCTCTCACTACTTCTGTTCAATACAGTTCTCGAAACACTGGCCAGAGCAATTAGACAGACGGAAGAAATTAAAGGCATAAAAATAGGAAAAGAACAACTTAAATTATTACTATTGCAGATGACATGATTCTATACCTAGCAGACCCAAAAGGGTCTACAAAGAAACTAATAGAGCTAATAAATGAATGCAGCAAAGTGGCAGGATATAAAATCAACACGCATAAATCAAAGGCATTCCTCTATATCAGGGACAAATCCTCTGAAATGGAAATGAGAACAACCACTCCATTCACAATATCCTAAAAAAAAAAAGATGGGAATCAACCTAACAAAAGAGGGGAAAGTCTCATACAATGAAAACTACACAACCCTAAAGAGAGAAATATAAGAAGATCTTAGAAGATGTAAAAATATACCCTGTTCATGGAAAGGCAGAACTAACATCATCAAAATGGTGATATTACCAAAATTTCTCTATAGGTTTAATGCAATGCCAATCAAATCCCAAAGGCATTTCTTGTAGAAATAAAGAAAGCAATCATGAAATACATATGGAAAAATAAAAGTTCCAGAATAGCAAAAACAATGCTAGGCAGGAAGTGTGAATCAGGCGGTAGAGCGATACCAGACTTCACACTATACTACAGAGCAATAGTAACAACAATAGCATGGTACTGGTACCAAAACAGGCTTGTGGACCAATGTTACTGAATAGAGGACACAGAAACCAATCCACAAAACTACAACTATCTTATATTTGATAAAGGGGCTAAAAGCATGCAATGGAGGAAGGATAGCATCTTCAACAAATGGTGTTGGGAAAACTGGAAATCCATATGTAACAAATTGAAACTGAATCCCTTTCTCTTGCCATGCACAAAAGTTAACTCAAAATGGATCAAGGAGCTTGATATCAAATCAGAGACACAGTGTCTGATAGAAGAAAAATTTGCTTACGATGTACATACTGTGGGGTCGGGCTCCAAATTCCACAATAGGACACCCATAGCACAAGAGTTAATAACTAGAATCAACAAATGGGACTTACTCAAACTAAAAAGTTTTTTCTCAGGAAAAGAAACAATAAGAGAGGTAAATAGGGAGCCTACATCCTGGGAAGAAATCTTTACTCCTCACACTTCAGATAGAGCCCTAATATCCAGAGTATACAAAAAACTCAAAAAATTAGACAATAAGATAACAAATAACCCAATCAACAAATGGGCTGAGGACCTCAACAGACACTTATCAGATGAGGACTTACAATCAATCAACAAGTACATGAAAAAATGCTCACCATCTCCAGCAGTCAGAGAAATGCAAATCGAAACCACCCTAAGATACCATCTCACTCCAGTAAGATTGGCAGCCATTATGAAGTCAAACAACAAGTTCTGGCAATGATGTGGGGAAACAGGTACACTTCTACATTGCTGGTGGGACTGCAAATTGGTGCAGCCAATTTGGAAAGCAGTATGAAAATTTCTTGGAAAGCTGGGAATGGAATCACCATTTGACCCAGCTATTCCCCTACTCAGTCTATTCACTAAAGACCTAAAAACAGCATGCTACAGGGACACTGCTACATCGATGTTCATAGCAGAACAATTCACAACAGCAAGACTGTGAAACCAACTTAGATAACCTTCAATGAAAGAATGGATAAAATACTGTGGCATATATACACAATGGAGTATTACTCTGCATTGAAAAATAAAAAAAAATCATAGAATTTTGAGGGAAATGGATGGCATTAGAGCAGATTATGCTAAGTGAAGCTAACCAATCCTTAAAAAACAAATGCCAAATGTCATCTTTGATATAAGGAGAGTAACTAAGAACAGAGGAGAGACGAAGAGCATGACAAGATGATTAACATTAAAGCGGGATGAGAGGTGGAAAGGAAAGGGAGAGAGAAGGAAAATTGCATGGAATTGGAAGGAGACCCTCAGGGTTATACAAAATTACATACAAGAGAAAGTGAGGGGAAAGAGAAAAATAATACAAGGGGGACAAATTTATTACAGTAGAGGGGGTAGAGAGAGAAGAGGGGAGGGGCGGGGAGGGGAGGGGGGATAGTAGAGGATAGGAAAGGCAGCAGAATTCAATAGACACTAGTATGGCAATATGTGAATCAATAGATGTGTAACTGATGTGATTCTGTAATCTGTACACGGGGTAAAAATGGGAGTTTATAACGCACTTGAATCAAAGTGTGAAATATGTTATAACAACAACTATGTAATGTTTTGAACAACCATAAATAAAATGAAATAAAACTAACTATGGTGAATAATGTATGCAATCCTAATATTTCTACAGTAACTGACCCAGTTTAACATCAATGCAAGTAGATTCCTATGGGGCATGATGTGTACTTTGACCTTCATTTTTATTCAACACTGGTACATTACTATTTCATCAGTTTATGCACATCACAGGATATATATTTCATCCACAATTTAGGAAAGTTATAGGCATTTGTTTCACTTTCAATCAATTCCAGCTTCAGAACACATGGATTCCTCCATATTTCTTGACTGGTCTTTTCATGAGACTTCTTTCCAAACACATTATTTTCGATTTCCATAAACACTTTTGAAACAAAACTCACACACACTTCATGATAAACAATAACCCTAAGATTACCATTATATATGTAACTGGTTGGAGTGAATGATTGTATGTCAATATATGATTTCCTATATATTTTAAGATATCAATTCAATCCATTATTTAAAGAGAAAAAAGTTATATTATTTATTCACACTATGGTCTATTCATGCATTATCTCTATATTCATTGACACAGGGTACACCACTTGGTACCCACAATACTAATTTATGTGTCCTCAAATATTGCTCCCAGAAATGGTGGAAGAAATACACACATCATATGATCTACATATATATTTGATCACAATAATTTTCTGGGCACAAAATGCAAAGGTCACACTTATGATTGTACCAAATCCTAAATTGAAAGTGAACATGGCTTACTAAAAACATCCATGTCCAGGTTGCCTAATGCTTTCAAATGTCATTCCTATTGGTGACTACATATTTGTTTCTTCCTAAGATTATGTATTCAATCTCAACCCTGTTGAAAATGTCTAATCCTATCACTCACTATATAATTGCCTCATTTCGTAATGTCTCTATTGATATTTTCCTTCCTACATATTTTCCCCAGTTAATCATTGTGACTGACTCTTCACATGTGCTGACATTTATATTCACTCTATAACCGAAACCCTAATGCTACAGAACTTTTTGTCCAATTTTTATACTCACTCTTTTTTTATAAACCTACCGACTATCTTCCTAATCCCACCGACTATCTCAATTTGAGTGGATGTTCTCTTCTAAAATCAAACATCCAAGGTATAAGGTCCTATGCCATTGATTATCAATTTATCTGAGACATCTGTGTAGAACGTAATTAAAATCTAAGTATCCCAATCAAGGGCCTAATGCCCTTCTGGGCTTCAAATCTTACCAACATTTCTGTTTTCATACTTATATTTCACCTCTATAATCTTATAAATATCACAGGTTCCCAATACTATTAATCATCCTGCAGAAGGATTCGTAATCTAAATCAAACATGTTAATAACCCTAACCATACACTCTTCCCTCAACCTAACTTTACAGAAGAGCAGGGACAGAGTTCGTCTTACAATACAGGAATGTAGGGGATCTGCCTCCTGCTGAGAACCTCAAAGGTCCATGCAGGTTTGATCCCTGGAGAAGATTAGGCAGCTATGAAGGACCTGAGAGAGAAAAAGTTATCTTCCATCTCAAACAACCTTTCCAAGATGAAGGGTTTTGTCTGAATAAGCCTCTCTCTTCTTAATGTAGAGAAGATGGACCATACCAGGCATGTGTGGAGAGCTGTTCCTGGGTGCCTATGGTTGATATACCATTCTAACTTTTGAAAGTGTCACAGGAAGTAAGGGCTGCCTCCATCTCATAGTACTATTGGAAGCAACTGTTAGGACAAAGTGGTTGCCAAGGCAGTGACCTCATTAAATTCCTGAAGAGATTAATCTCACCTCACTTCCTTGGTGATGAAACTCTCTGAACTTGGGATCCGGGAAGCCAGGCACGCAGAGCCAGTCCCATTCCCAGTCCCAGTGGTCTCACTTGTTTGGATTTAACAAGGACAGAGTCAGTCTTTCTGAGTACCTACTGATGTGAGGATGGACAAATGTCAGGAAAGCTCTGAAGAGAGGCCTTTCCTGAGAAAGCAGGTAGTGGCTCACAGCTGGCTAGTGACAACTTCACAGATTGGGCCAATGAGACCATATCTGACACAGGACAGGCGATTTCATCAGAACATAGTATGGCCCACCAGTCAGAGGACACTCCTGATAGTCACAGACCTACTTGGGGGAAGGAGCTGCCTTTGTGTGTGTGGGTGTAGGTTTGAGGTTTTGTCTCATGTTCTGAGAATAGGTAGGAAAGGCAGTTTATTTGTTTTGGAGTGAACTGTTTCTGGTAAGTCGTTTGACAAGGCCAGTGTCTCTATGTCTGTGTATCCCACTGTGTCCGGGGTTTTAGACATTAGAAAAGAGAATGAATCATTGTATGTGTTCTGACTAGTAGAAAGCTTCCCAAGATTCATCTTGCCCAATTTATGAATGGACTGTGGCTTGACTTATGCGTGGGCAACTACTACAATCTTGCTAAGTTCCTGTTTTCTTCCTGAATCCTGGCCAATTTCCAGAATAGGCTCATTTCTTTGTGTCCAAAATATGTACCACCTCCAAGCTCTGAGACTTGGCCATGTACTGGATAGCTGAAGGGAATGGGAGCATCTCAGAAAACTCAGATATGAGTGTGACCAGAAAATTCTAATGGAGAAACCCTGCTTTGGGCCTTTTGCTTACCAATTGTTCTGTTGCCCTGAATGTCCGGAACATCTTTGCCTCAGGCCACACCTTTGTAGAGCCAAAAGAAATAGTTTTCAAACAGAAATGAAAGGGCATCACCTCTGGCTCTTTGCTTAATTGCTTTGGAAAGGGATGTGTCTGAATCAGCTTTTTGGCCCTGTGTGAGGCTGCGGCTTAGATTTTTAGCACCTGATGGATCTAAAGAAAGATCCCATGTGTGCATCCAAAACCAAAATGGACAAAAGAGCATTCATTTTGGATGAAGTCTCTCACATTCCTCTGTAAGGTTCCTGACCTTCATCAAGTGAGAATAGTGATCATTTGGTTCAAATGTGTTCCTCAAAACCCTGCAGAGGATAGCCCATAAGTGCTTGATTTTTCTCATGACTCCAAATCACATAAAGACTCTAAGCCCCACAGTCAGTAGGCTTCAAATTGGAGAAGCAGTGCCATCTTAATGGCCGGCCAATTTGATCACTCCTGGTTCACTGGGAGGATGTCCAGGCCATCCTGATTTTAGGCAAATGAGGGGCAAGGGTGGTTATTTTGGACACTGTCTTGGGCCGCACCCCTCATGGAAACCTCCAGCCAGAGGTTATGATGAGTGTGTATTTTGAAAAGATGAGTGACATGTGGGAGTGTTTTGGATTTAATTGTGGATATTTGTGTGGCAGTTGGAAGACATAACTGGGTCTACCTGGGCTTGAACTTTGGTGTGATTCCCCTTAGAGACTGAGTTCAGAATCTGACCTCAGAAAAGTATTGCCATGTATTGTGTTGGGATTAAAGAGGCCATGTATGAGAGTCACCCTTGGAAACTGAGAACTAGCACCAGAGTGGCTTTGCACAGAGAACTGGGAATCTCAGCCAAGGTATCACATGATTTCATTCGAAAGACTTGGCAGCCATATTTGAGAGTCAAAACACACATGGACCTCACATTGTAGACCTCAATGGCCCTGGCTAAATGTGACCTTTTGTCCACTCTTTCAGAAGCCTTGCCTGTGAGGGTTCTCCAGAGCTTTCATTGAAATAATCTTTCTCTCCATTTAATGGTTCCTGAATAAATTGAAACCCACAGTGCCTCCAACTTCATCCTTGAAAAATTTCTAGATAAATACCGTGAATTTTTTGAAATTCCCACGACTAGGTTGCACTAGAGAACCTTTGGATGTCCTGCTGCTGATCATGGATGTACCTGACAGTGCCTTGCTTGACTGGGTTTTATGAAAATGGTGTAGAACAGAGGTCCCAGTAAGTTGCAGCCTCCTGAGAAGTGGGCCTAGAGTTGTGGTGGGCAGGAGTGTGATAAAACTTCTGTGTTGGAGCAATTTGGATCTTCCATTGGCTTACAAATGGCTTGTGGCTTACATGGTGCAGCCAGCAGACCCTTATAAGTAAAGGCATCTTGTTATATGGAGAGGATTCAGGGCAATGTTCAGAATCAGGTTGCTATGGACAAGGATGCAATGGGGCAAGCTTTGAGGGATAGAAGATTGGTTGGTGCATTTTTCTGCTGTCCCTGACCCACCACACGTGATAGAACTCCCTCCTGCACTGTGTCGCAGTTGAACTCCTTCTATTTTATGAAGCAAATACCAAACTACCAGTGCAGCAGCAAAAACCCCACAAAAAGTGTAGGAGGGCCAAATGGCTTCACAGTTCAACGGGGAGACACTTAGACCCCAGAGGCCACAGTTTACTTAAAAAGAAAAATATCAGCACTGCTGCCTCATGTTCATTGAAATATCAGAAACAATGTCTTCCAGGTCTCATAGATGCAGACCCAGCTTTGATGGTCTCACTACAAAGAAAGCCAAATCTCCTGAAAACAACATATATTTCAAGTGCCCTATCTCAGAGGCAGTTTCTCAAAAAGCTTTTAGGCCAGCAGAGCTCCATGTTTGTGGAGTGTTTACCCTATCCCTTGCTTTTGGAAACTCCTCTACAACCTCCAAGGTTGTGAACTCCTGAGCATTTTCCATTCCAGATATGTGTTCACTGATTTTCTAACTCTTCTCCTCTAATTTTGTCTTACTTGGGGTGAAGGTAATGTCAAGGCATTGTTCTGGATGAGAGTGGGAGGATATTTGTGCAGCATATATATGCATACAAATTGGATTCATTTTCCAATTTTCATTTTGAAATATTGAATCCCTGACACTAACCCATACCTACTAGACTCAGACAACTCATCCTAATATGATAGAGAAAAATAAGCCAAACCTATAGAAATACAAGCAGTTCATTGGAGGCATGTTGTATAGTTGGACTTGCGTTTTGCATTATATAAGGTAAAAGTTATAAATCTAGTCAATTTTTAATCGAAGAAGTTCTCCCTGAGTTTTTAAACTTAAAAATACGAGAATTCTTGTTTCCCTTTCTCTTTAGCCTATTCACACTTGTATATTTATATGCACATATAGAATCCTACCAGGTATCACACGTACATTTTTGAGGTGGCTGACTTGGCATATACAAACTGTGAGAAGAGTTCACTCCTCCTAAACGCTGTTGGAAGTGAAAATTCAACCTATAGGGGACCTTCCTAGTAGAAGAACATTATGCATAAATTCATGTTCAGTAAAATAAATATTTTTGCATCTGTGGATGATATATATTTACTGATGAATTTCGATTCGCATATATATTGCTACTATTAAATGTATGTGAGTGTTTTTTTTTTTGTGTGTGTGTATAATATATCTGTACACTCTGCAGATGTTTCAAAATATAAAATATATGTGTCTAATGTAAACCTCTAAATTCATTCATGTTCATGTATGTGGATTTATAATCAACTTTTCACAAGATTATAATCAGAAATATTCATCCACCTGAAATACATAATTGTTTCCTAGTACTGAAAACTAACTTCAGTGAATGGGGCATACAAATCCTCATTATTCTACAGAAACTGACCCAGTCTAACATCAATGCAAGTAGACTCCTATGGGACATGATATGTAATTTGACGTTCATATGTATTCAACAATGGTACATTATTATTTCTTCAGTTTTTGCACATTTTAAGTTATACAATTCATCCACAAGTTCACAAATTTATAGGCATTTGTTTCAACTTTAATCACTTCTTGCTTCAGAACACAAGTATTGTCAGGGTTTCTTGACAGGTCTTTTCATGAGACTTCTTTCCAAACACATTATTTTAGATTTCCATAATCACTTTTGAAGCAAAACTCACACACTCTTCATGATAAACCAAAACACTAATATTTCCATGAGATATATAACTGGTTGGAATGAATGATTGTGTATCAATATATGATTTCCTTTAATTTTTCAGATATCAATTCAATTCATTATTTAAAGTTCAAAAAAGTTGTATTATTTAGTCACAGTATGTTCTATTCATGCTTTATCTCTATGTTCATAGACACAGGGTACACCTCTTTGTACCCCCAATTCTAATTTTAAATATCCAATATATTGCTCCCAGAAATGGTGAAAGAAATACTCATGTCACCTCATTATCACAGTAATATTCTGGACAAAAAAATGGAAAGGTCACTCTTATGATTGTACCAAAGCCTAAATGGAAAGTGAACATAGATTACTAAAAACATCCATGTCCAGGTTGCCTAATGCTATCAATTGTCAATCCTGTTGGTGACTACATATTTGTTTCCATCTAATTTATATATTCAAACTCAACCCTGTTGAAAATGACTAATTCTATCACTCACTTTATACTTTGCCTGATTTTGTAATGATTCTATTGATATCTGCTTTTCTACATATTTTCCCCAGTTCACCATAGTGACTGACTCTTCTTATGTACTGACATCTACATTCACTCCATAACCGAAACCCTACTGGTAAAGAACATTTGGTCCAAATCCTATA
Organism: Callospermophilus lateralis; assembly: GCF_048772815.1. Taxonomy (NCBI): domain Eukaryota; kingdom Metazoa; phylum Chordata; class Mammalia; order Rodentia; family Sciuridae; genus Callospermophilus; species Callospermophilus lateralis. The sequence goes on along the minus strand of NW_027512509.1, from coordinate 416,522 downwards.
CTCACTCTTCTTCCTAAAGCTATCGACTATCTTCCTAATCCTACTGAATATCCCTTTTTGACTGGATGTTCTCTTCTAAATTCAATCATCCAATGTACAAGGTCCTATGCCATTGTATATCGAATTATCTGAGACATCTTTGCAGAACATAATTCAAAGCTAAGAATCCCAATCAAGGGGAAAACCCTTCTGGGCTTCAAATCATACCTAGATTTTTGTTTTCATACTTTTATTTCACATCTATATTCTTGTAAATATCACAGGTTCCCAATACCATTATTCATCACACAGAATGATTCATAACCCAAATCAAACCTGTTATTAACCCTAAGCGCTCATTTTACAGAAAAGCAGGGACAGAGTGGTTCTTACAATACAGGAAATTATGGGATCTTCCACCTGCTGAGAACCTCAAAGGTCCATGCAGAAATGATACCTGGAGAAGTTGTAGGCAGGTATGAAGGACCTGAGTGAGCAAATGTCATCTTCCATGGCAAATAACCTGGTCAGGATGAAGGGATGTGTCTGAATCAGCCTCTCTCTTTTTATTGTAGAGAAGATGGACCAAACCAGGCCTGTGTGGAGAGCTGTTCCTGGGTGCCTATGGTTGATATACCATTCTACCTTGTGAAAGTGTCACAGGAAGTAGGGGAAGCCTCCATCTCATGGGACCCTTGGAAGCAACAGTTAGGACAAAGTGGTTGCCAAGGCAGTGACCTCATTCAGTTCCAAAGAATGTGACATACCTCATTTCCTTGGTGATGGAACTCTCTGAAATTTGTATCCAAGAAGCCAGGCACCCAGAGGCAGTCCCAGTCCCAGTCCCAGTGGGCTCACTTGTTTGGATTTACCAAGGACAGAGTCAGTTTTCTTGGTACCTACTGATGTGAGGATGGCCTAATGCCAGGAGAACTCTAAAGAGGGACCTTTCCTGAGAAAGCAGGTAGTGGCTAACCACTTTTTCCTGACAACTACACAGAGTTGAAGAAGGAAACAAGATCTGAGAGAAGACAGGACATTTCGGGGGAACATAGTATGGCCCGCAGTCAGAGGAAACTCCGGATAGTCACAGACCTACTTGGGGTAAGGAGGTGCCTTTGTGGGAGTGGGTGTGGGTTTGTTGTTTTGTCTCATGTTCTGAGAATAGGTAGGAAAGGCGGTTTGTTTGGTTTGTAGTGGACAGTTTCTAGTAAGTTGTTTGACAAGGCGAGTGTTTCTGTTTCGGTGTATCCCAATGTGTCCGTTGTTGTAGACATTAAAAAGAGAATGCATTAATTGATGTGTCCTGTCTAGTATAAGTCTTCCCATAATTCATCCTGCCCAATATATGAATGGACTGCAGCTTGTCTTATCGATGTGCAACACCTACTATCTTTCTAAGATGCTGTTTTCTTCCTGAATTCTGGCCACTCTCCAGAATAGGCTCATGGTTTTGTGTCCAAAATATGTACCACCTCCAAGCTCTGTGACATGTCCATGTAATGGATAGCTGAAGAGAATGGCGAGCATTTCAGAAAACTCAGATATCAGTGTGACCAGGAAAGTCTCAGTGCAGAAACCCTGCTTTGGGCAATTTGCTTACTAATTGTTGTGTTGCACTGAATGTCAGGAAGGTCTTTGCCTCAGGCCACCCCTTTGTGAAACCTGAAGAAAACAGTTTTCAAATACAAACGAATGGGCATCACCTGTGGCTTCTGGCTTCATTGCTTTGAGAATGGATGTGTCTGAATCAGCCTCTTGGCCATGTGTTTGGCTGTGACTTAGATTCTCAGCACCCGATGAATCTAAAGAATGATCCCATGCGTGCATCCAAAACCATAAGGGCAAAAAATCATTCATTGTGGATGAAGTCTCTTGCTTTCCTCTGTTAGGTTCCTGAACTCCATCTAGTGAGAATAGGAATTCTTTGAGTCAAATGAGTTCTTCAAATCTCTGTAGAGGTGTTGGGTTTTCGAATAACTTTAAATCACATAAAGAATCTATTCCTGAAATCAGTAGGCCTCAAATTGAAGAAACACAGAAGAATTAACGGCAGGCTTATTTGATCATTGCTGGTTCACAGAAACGGTGTCCAGGCCACCCTGACTTTAGGCAAATCAGGGGAAAACGAGCTGATTTTGGACACTGTCTATGGCTGTGCCCCTCATGGAAACCTCCAGCCAGAGGTTAAGATGAGTTACTATATGGAATAAGATGAGGGCCATGTGGGAGTGTTTCGGTTTTAATTTTGGTCATTTGTGTGGCATTGGAAAAAATGACTGGGTCCACATGGGCTTGAACTCTGGTGTGATTCCCCTTAGAGACTGGGTTTTAGAACTGAACTCAGAGAAGCATTGCCATGAATTTTGTTAGAATTTCAAGAGGCCACGCATGAAAGTCGCTCTTGGAAATTGAGACCTAGGCCCCGGGTGGATTTCCAAAGAGGCCTGGGAATCTCAGCAAGGATATCACATGATTTTATTCTTAAAGACATGGCAGCCATAGTTGAGAGTCAAAACACACATGGACCTCACATTGTAGACCTCAATGGGCCTGGCCTAATGTGACCTTTTGACCACTTTTTGGAAAGCCTTGCCTGTGAGAGTTCTCCAGAGATTTCATTGAAATGAGCTTCCTCACCATTTAATGTTTGCTGAATGAATTGAAACCCACAGTGCCTCCAACTTCATGCTTGAAAAATGGCTAGATAAATACCATGAAATTTTTGAAATTTCTATGACCAGGTGGCACTGGAGAAACATTGGATGTCCTGTTGCTGATCATGAGTATACCAGACAGTGCCTTGATTTACGGAGTTTCATGAAAATGGTGTAGAATAGGATGGCAGTAAGTTGGAGCCTACTGAGTAGTGGGTCTAGAGCAGTGGTGGGGAGGTGTTTGATAAAACATCCGTGGTAGGGCCATGTGGATCTACCATTGGATTCCAAATGGCTTGTAACTGACGTGGTACAGCCAGCAGACCCTTATATGTAAAAGCATCTTGTTATATGCAGAGTTTTCAGAGGAAAATTACGAATCAGGTTGATATGGACAAGGGGGAAATGGGGCAAGCTGTGAGAGATCGAAGCTTATTTGGTGCATTCTCTAGCAGACCCTGACCCACCACACGTGACAGAACTCCCTCCAGCACTCTGTCCCAGATTAGCTCCTAGTATTTCATGAAACAAATACCAAACTCACAGTGCAGCAGCAAAAAAACCACAAAAAGTGGAGGAGGACCAAATGGCTTTACAGTCCACATGGGGAGAAACTTAGTCCCCAGTGGCCTCAGTTTACCTACAAAGAGTGGATTCAGCACTGCTTCATCTTGTTCATTGGAAAGTAAGAAACCATGTCCTCCAGGTCACATAGATGCAGACCCAGCTTTGATGGTCTCCCTACAAAGGAAGACAAATCTCCTGAAAACAACATATATTTCAAGGGCGGAAGCTCAGAGGCAGTTTCTCAAAAAGTTTTTAGGCCAGCAGAGCTCCATATTTGTGGAGTGTTTACCCTGTCCCTTAGTTTTGCAAACTCCTCTACCACCTCCAAGGTTGTGAACTCCTGAGCATTTTACATTCCAGATATGTATTCACTGATTTTGTAACTCTTCTCCTCTAATTGTGTCTTACTTGGGGTGAAGGTAATGTCAAGGCATTCTTCTGGATGAGAGCGGGAGGATATTTGTGCAGCATATATTTACGTACACATTGGATTCATTTTCCAATTTTCCATTCGAAATGCTGAATTCCTGACACTAAGCCATACCTAGTAGACTCAGACTATTCATCCTAATATAATGGGGAAAATTAACCCAACACAATAGAAATACAAGCACTTCAGAGGAGACATGTTGTATAGTTGGACTTGACATTTGCATTATATAAGGTAGGAGTTATAAATGTATTCAAATTTTAATGGACATATTCTCCATGTGTTTTTAAACTTAACAAATATGTGAATTCTTGTTTCCCTTTTCTTTAGCCTATTCACACATGTATATATATATGCATATATAGAATCCTAGCAGGTATCACACGTACATTTTTGTGAGGTGGCTGTCTTGGCAGATACAAATTGTGAGAAGAGTTCACTCCTCCTAAATGCTGTTGGAAATGAAAATTCAACCTATAGGAGAGCGTCCCAGTAAAACAACTTTATACATAAACTCATGTTCAGCAAAATAAATATTTTTGCATCTGTGGATCATATATATTTACTGATCAATTTCGATTGGCATTTATATTGGTATTTTTTAATGTCTGTGAGTGTTGTGTGTGTGTGTGTGTGTGTGTGTGTGTGTGTGTAGATATAGATATAGATATACTCTCCAAATTTTTCAAAATATGAAATATATATGTCTAATATACACTCTCTAAATTCATTCATGTTCATGTATGTGGATTTATAATCAACTTTTCACAAGATTATAATCAGTAATATTCATGCACTTGAAATACATATTTGTTTCCTAGTACTGAAAACTAACTTCAGTGAATGGTGCATACATATCCTAATTATTCTACAGTAACTGACCCAGTCTAACATCAATGCAAGTAGACTCCTATGGGACATGATATGTAATTTGTCATTCATTTGTATTCGACACTGGTACATTATTGTTTCTTCAGTTTTTGCACATCATAGGATATACAATTCACCCACAAGTTCACAAATTAATAGGCATTTGTTTCAACTTTAATCACTTCTTGCTTCAGAACACATGTATTGTCAGGGTTTCTTGACTGGTCTTTTCATGAGACTTCTTACCAAACACATTATTTTGAATTTCCATAATCATTTTGAAGCAAAACTCACAAACTCTTCATGATAAAAGAAATCACTAATATTTCCATTAGATAAATAACTGGTTGGAATTAATGATTGTATATCAATATACGATTTCCTTTAATTTTTCAGATATCAGTTCAATGCATTATTTAAAGTTCAAAAAAGTTATATTATTTATTCACAGTATGGTCAATTCATGCTTTTTCTCTATGTTCATACAAACAGGGTACACCTCTTTGTACAACCAATTCTAATTTTACATCTTCAATATGTTGCTCCCAGAAATGGTGAAAGAAATACTCATGTCACCTCATTATCACAGTAATATTCTGGACAAAAAATGGAAAGGTCACACTTATGATTGTACCAAAGCCTAAATAGAAAGTGAACATGGATTTCTAAAAACATCTATGTCCAGGTTGCCTAATGCTGTCAATTGTCAATTCTATTGGTGACTACATATTTGTTTTTTCCTAATTTATATATTCAAACTCAACCCTGTTGAAAATGTCTAATTCTATCACTCACTTTATACTTTGCCTCATTTCGTAATGTTTCTATTGATATCGGCTTTTCTACATATTTTCCCCAGTTCAACATACTGACTGACTCTTCATATGTGTTGACATTTACATTCACTCTATAACCGAAAGTCTATTGCTAAAGAACTTTTGGTCCAAATCCTATACTCACTCTTCTTCCTAAACCTACCGACTATCTTCCTAATCCTACTGAATATCCCTTTTTGACTGGATGTTCTCTTCTAAATTCAATCATCCAATTTACAAGGTCCTATGCCATTGTGTATCGAATTATCTGAGACAACTTTGCAGAACATAATTCAAAGCTAAGTATCCCAATCAAGGGCAACACTATTCTGGGCTTCAAATCATACCTTGATTTCTGTTTTCATACTTATATTTCAACTCTATATTCTTGTAAATATTGCATGTTTCCAATACCATTATTCATCGCACAGAATCATTCCTAACCCAAATGAAACCTGTTTTTAACCCCAAGTATACACTGTTCCCTCAATCAATTTACAGAAGAGCAGGGACAGAGTGGTTCTTACAATACAGGAAAGTTGGGGGCCTTCCACCTGATGAGAACCTCAAATGTCCATGCACAAATGATACCTGGAGAAGTTGTAGGCAGGTATGAAGCACCAGAGAGAGCAAAAGTCCTCTTCCATGGAAAAGAACCTGGTCAGGATGAAGGGATGTGTCTGAATCTGCCTCTCTCTTCTTATTTTAGAGATGATGGACCAAACCAGGCATGAGTGGAGAGCTGTTCCCGGGTGCCAATTGTTGATATACATTCTACCTTATGAAAGTGTCACAGGAAGTAGGGGCAACCTCCATCTTATGTTACCCTTGGAAGCAACTGTTTGGACAACGTGGGTGCCAAGGCAGGGACCTCATTCAGTTCCAAAGAATGTGACATACCTCATTTCCTTGGTGATGGAACTCTCTGAACTTGGTATCCAAGAAGCCAGGCACCCAGAGGCAGTCCAAGTCCCAGTCCCAGTGGGCTCACTTGTTTGGATTTACCAAGGACAGTCAGTTTTCTTGGTACCTAATGATGTGAGGATGGCCAAATGCCAGGAGAGCTGTGAAGATGGATTTTTCCTGAGAAAACAGGTAGTGTCTAACCACTTTTTCCTGACATCTTCACAGAGTTGGTCAATGAAACAAGATCTGAGAGAAGACAGTCCATTTTGGGGGAACATAGTATGGCCCACCAGTCAGAGGACACTCCGGATAGTCACAGACCTACTTGGGGGAAGGAGGTGCCTTTGGGGGAGTGGGTGTGGGTTTGTTGTTTTGTCTCATGTTCTGAGAATAGATAGGAAAGGCGGTTTGTTTGGTTTGGAATGGACAGTTTCTAGTAAGTCATTTGACATGGCGAGTTTTTCTGTTTCTGTGTATCCCCCTGTGTTCGTTGTTGTAGACATTAGAAAAGAGAATGCATTAATGGGTGTGTCCTGTCTAGTATAAATCTTCCCATAATTCATCCTGCCCAATATATGAAAGGACTGCAGCTTGTCTTATCGATGTGCAACACCTGCTATCTTTCTAAGTTGTTGTTTTCTTTCTGAATTCTGGACACTTTCCAGAATAGGCTCATGGATTTGTGTCCAAAATATGTACCACCTCCAAGCTCTGTGACATGGCCATGTACTGCATAGCTGAAGAGAATGGCGAGAATCTCAGACAACTCAGATATCAGCGTGACCAGGAAAGTCTCAGTGCAGAAACCCTGCTTTGGGCCTTTTGCTTACTTATTGTTGTGTTGCACTCAATGTCAGGAAGGTCTTTGCCTCAGGCCACTCCTTTGTGAAGCCTGAAGAAAACAGTTTTCAAATGGAAATGAATGGGCTTCACCTGTGGCTCTTTGCTTAATTGCTTTGGAAAGGGATGTGTCTTTATCAGCCTCTTGGACCTGTGTGTGGCTGTGACTTAGATTCACAGAACCTGATGGATCTTAAGAATGATCCCATGTGAGCTTCCAAAACCAAAATGGCAAAAATATCATTCATTGTGGATGAAGTCTCTTTCCTTCCTCTGTTAGGTTCCTGCACTCCATCAAATGAGAATAGGGATTCTTTGGGTCAAATGAGTTCTTCAAAGCCCTGCAGAGGTGCTTGTGTTTTCGCATGACTCGAAATCACCTAAAGAATCGATACCTAAAATCAGTAGGCATCAAATTGGAGAAACACAGAAGTATTAACGGCAGGCTTATTTGTTCAATCCTGGTTCACAGAAACGGTGTCCAGGCTACCCTGACTTTAGGAAAATGAGGGGCAAACGAGCTGATTTTGGACACTGTCTTTGGCTGCGCCCCTCATGGAAACCTCCACCCAGAGGTTAAGATGATTGACTATATGGAAAAAGATGAGGGCCATGTGGGAGTGTTTTGATTTTAATTTTGATCATTTGTGTGGCATTGGAAAAAATGACTGGGTCCAGGTAGGCTTGAACTCTGGTGTGATTCCCCTTAGAGACTGGGATTTGAAACTGAACTCAGAGAAGCATTGGCATGAATTTTGTTGGGATTTTAAGAGGCCACGCATGAAAGTCGCTCTTGGAAACTGAGACCTAGGCCCCGGTGATTTCCACAGAGGCCTGGGAATCTCAGCAAGGATATCACATGATTTTATTCTTAAAGAAATGGCAGCCATAGTTTAGAGTCAAAACACACATGGACCTCACATTGTAGACCTCAATGGGCCTTGCCTAATGTGACCTTTTGTTCACTCTTTGGGAAGCCTTGCCTGTGAGGGTTCTCCAGAGATTTCATTGAAATGAGCTTCCTCACCATTTAATGTTTGCTGAATGAATTGAAACCCACAGTGCCTCCAACTTCATGCTTGAAAAATGGCTAGGTAAATACCATGAAATTTTTGAAATTTCTATGACCAGGTGGCACTGGAGAAACATTGGATGTCCTGTTGCTGATCATGAGTATACCAGACAGTGCCTTGATTTACGGAGTTTCATGAAAATGGTGTAGAATAGGATGGCAGTAAGTTGGAGCCTGCTGAGTAGTGGGTCTAGAGCAGTGGTGGGGAGGTGTTTGATAAAACATCCGTGGTAGGGCCATGTGGATCTACCATTGGAATCCAAATGGCTTGTAACTGACGTGGTACAGCCAGCAGACCCTTATATGTAAAAGCATCTTGTTATATGCAGAGTTTTCAGAGGAAAATTACGAATCAGGTTGATATGGACAAGGGGGAAATGGGGCAAGCTGTGAGAGATCGAAGCTTATTTGGTGCATTCTCTAGCAGACCCTGACCCACCACACGTGACAGAACTCCCTCCAGCACTCTGTCCCAGATTAGCTCCTAGTATTTCATGAAACAAATACCAAACTCACAGTGCAGCAGCAAAAAAACCACAAAAAGTGGAGGAGGACCAAATGGCTTTACAGTCCACATGGGGAGAAACTTAGTCCCCAGTGGCCTCAGTTTACCTACAAAGAGTGGATTCAGCACTGCTTCATCTTGTTCATTGGAAAATAAGAAACCATGTCCTCCAGGTCACATAGATGCAGACCCAGCTTTGATGGTCTCCCTACAAAGGAAGACAAATCTCCTGAAAACAACATATATTTCAAGGGCGGAAGCTCAGAGGCAGTTTCTCAAAAAGTTTTTAGGCCAGCAGAGCTCCATATTTGTGGAGTGTTTACCCTGTCCCTTAGTTTTGCAAACTCCTCTACCACCTCCAAGGTTGTGAACTCCTGAGCATTTTACATTCCAGATATGTATTCACTGATTTTGTAACTCTTTTCCTCTAATTGTGTCTTACTTGGGGTGAAGGTAATGTCAAGGCATTCTTCTGGATGAGAGCGGGAGGATATTTGTGCAGCATATATTTACATACACATTGGATTCATTTTCCAATTTTCCATTCGAAATGCTGAATTCCTGACACTAAGCCATACCTAGTAGACTCAGACTATTCATCCTAATATAATGGGGAAAATTAACCCAACACAATAGAAATACAAGCACTTCAGAGGAGACATGTTGTATAGTTGGACTTGACATTTGCATTATATAAGGTAGGAGTTATAAATGTATTCAAATTTTAATGGACATATTCTCCATGTGTTTTTAAACTTAACAAATATGTGAATTCTTGTTTCCCTTTTCTTTAGCCTATTCACACATGTATATATATATGCATACATAGAATCCTAGCAGGTATCACACGTACATTTTGTGAGGTGGCTGTCTTAGCAGATACAAATTGTGAGAAGAGTTCACTCCTCCTAAATGCTGTTGGAAATAAAAATTCAACCTATAGGAGACCGTCCTAGTCGAACAACGTTATACATAAAGTCATATTCAGTAAAATAAATATTTTTGCATTTCTGGATGACATATATTTACTGATGAATTTCGATTGGCATTTATATTGTTACTTTTTAATGCCTGTGAGTGTTGTGTGTGTGTGTGTGTGTGTGTGTGTGTGTGTGTGTAGATATAGATATAGATATAGATATACTCTCCAAATTTTTCAAAATATGAAATGTATGTGTCTAATATACACTCTCTAAATTCATTCATGTTCATGTATGTGGATTTATAATCAACTTTTCACAAGATTATAATCAGTAATATTCATGCACCTGAAATACATATTTGTTTCCTAGTACTGAAAACTAACTTCAGTGAATGGTGCATACATATCCTAATTATTCTACAGTAACTGACCCAGTCTAACATCAATGCAAGTAGACTCCTATGGGACATGATATGTAATTTGTCATTCATTTGTATTCGACACTGGTACATTATTGTTTCTTCAGTTTTTGCACATCATAGGATATACAATTCACCCATAAGTTCACAAATTAATAGGCATTTGTTTCAACTTTAATCACTTCTTGCTTCAGAACACATGTATTGTCAGGGTTTCTTGACTGGTCTTTTCATGAGACTTCTTACCAAACACATTATTTTGAATTTCCATAATCATTTTGAAGCAAAACTCACAAACTCTTCATGATAAAAGAAATCACTAATATTTCCATTAGATAAATAACTGGTTGGAATTAATGATTGTATATCAATATACGATTTCCTTTAATTTTTCAGATATCAGTTCAATGCATTATTTAAAGTTCAAAAAAGTTATATTATTTATTCACAGTATGGTCAGTTCATGCTTTTTCTCTATGTTCATACAAACAGGGTACACCTCTTTGTACAACCAATTCTAATTTTACATCTTCAATATGTTGCTCCCAGAAATGGTGAAAGAAATACTCATGTCACCTCATTATCACAGTAATATTCTGGACAAAAAATGGAAAGGTCACACTTATGATTGTACCAAAGCCTAAATAGAAAGTGAACATGGATTTCTAGAAACATCTATGTCCAGGTTGCCTAATGCTGTCAATTGTCAATTCTATTGGTGACTACATATTTGTTTTTTCCTAATTTATATATTCAAACTCAACCCTGTTGAAAATGTCTAATTCTATCACTCACTTTATACTTTGCCTCATTTCGTAATGTTTCTATTGATATCGGCTTTTCTACATATTTTCCCCAGTTCAACATACTGACTGACTCTTCATATGTGTTGACATTTACATTCACTCTATAACCGAAAGTCTATTGCTAAAGAACTTTTGGTCCAAATCCTATACTCACTCTTCTTCCTAAACCTACCGACTATCTTCCTAATCCTACTGAATATCCCTTTTTGACTGGATGTTCTCTTCTAAATTCAATCATCCAATTTACAAGGTCCTATGCCATTGTGTATCGAATTATCTGAGACAACTTTGCAGAACATAATTCAAAGCTAAGTATCCCAATCAAGGGCAACACTATTCTGGGCTTCAAATCATACCTTGATTTCTGTTTTCATACTTATATTTCAACTCTATATTCTTGTAAATATTGCATGTTTCCAATACCATTATTCATCGCACAGAATCATTCCTAACCCAAATGAAACCTGTTTTTAACCCCAAGTATACACTGTTCCCTCAATCAATTTACAGAAGAGCAGGGACAGAGTGGTTCTTACAATACAGGAAAGTTGGGGGCCTTCCACCTGATGAGAACCTCAAATGTCCATGCACAAATGATACCTGGAGAAGTTGTAGGCAGGTATGAAGCACCAGAGAGAGCAAAAGTCCTCTTCCATGGAAAAGAACCTGGTCAGGATGAAGGGATGTGTCTGAATCTGCCTCTCTCTTCTTATTTTAGAGATGATGGACCAAACCAGGCATGAGTGGAGAGCTGTTCCCGGGTGCCAATTGTTGATATACATTCTACCTTATGAAAGTGTCACAGGAAGTAGGGGCAACCTCCATCTTATGTTACCCTTGGAAGCAACTGTTTGGACAAAGTGGGTGCCAAGGCAGGGACCTCATTCAGTTCCAAAGAATGTGACATACCTCATTTCCTTGGTGATGGAACTCTCTGAACTTGGTATCCAAGAAGCCAGGCACCCAGAGGCAGTCCAAGTCCCAGTCCCAGTGGGCTCACTTGTTTGGATTTACCAAGGACAGTCAGTTTTCTTGGTACCTAATGATGTGAGGATGGCCAAATGCCAGGAGAGCTGTGAAGATGGATTTTTCCTGAGAAAACAGGTAGTGTCTAACCACTTTTTCCTGACATCTTCACAGAGTTGGTCAATGAAACAAGATCTGAGAGAAGACGGTCCATTTTGGGGGAACATAGTATGGCCCACCAGTCAGAGGACACTCCGGATAGTCACAGACCTACTTGGGGGAAGGAGGTGCCTTTGGGGGAGTGGGTGTGGGTTTGTTGTTTTGTCTCATGTTCTGAGAATAGATAGGAAAGGCGGTTTGTTTGGTTTGGAATGGACAGTTTCTAGTAAGTCATTTGACATGGCGAGTTTTTCTGTTTCTGTGTATCCCCCTGTGTTCGTTGTTGTAGACATTAGAAAAGAGAATGCATTAATGGGTGTGTCCTGTCTAGTATAAATCTTCCCATAATTCATCCTGCCCAATATGTGAAAGGACTGCATCTTGTCTTATCGATGTGCAACACCTGCTACCTTTCTAAGTTGTTGTTTTCTTTCTGAATTCTGGACACTCTCCAGAATAGGCTCATGGATTTGTGTCCAAAATATGTACCACCTCCAAGCTCTGTGACATGGCCATGTACTGGATAGCTGAAGAGAATGGCGAGAATCTCAGACAACTCAGATATCAGCGTGACCAGGAAAGTCTCAGTGCAGAAACCCTGCTTTGGGCCTTTTGCTTACTTATTTTTGTGTTGCACTCATTGTCAGGAAGGTCTTTGCCTCAGGCCACTCCTTTGTGAAGCCTGAAGAAAACAGTTTTCAAATGGAAATGAATGGGCTTCACCTGTGGCTCTTTGCTTAATTGCTTTGGAAAGGGATGTGTCTTTATCAGCCTCTTGGACCTGTGTGTGGCTGTGACTTAGATTCACAGAACCTGATGGATCTTAAGAATGATCCCATGTGAGCTTCCAAAACCAAAATGGCAAAAATATCATTCATTGTGGATGAAGTCTCTTTCCTTCCTCTGTTAGGTTCCTGCACTCCATCAAATGAGAATAGGGATTCTTTGGGTCAAATGAGTTCTTCAAAGCCCTGCAGAGGTGCTTGTGTTTTCGCATGACTCGAAATCACCTAAAGAATCGATACCTAAAATCAGTAGGCATCAAATTGGAGAAACACAGAAGTATTAACGGCAGGCTTATTTGTTCAATCCTGGTTCACAGAAACGGTGTCCAGGCTACCCTGACTTTAGGAAAATGAGGGGCAAACGAGCTGATTTTGGACACTGTCTTTGGCTGCGCCCCTCATGGAAACCTCCACCCAGAGGTTAAGATGATTGACTATATGGAAAAAGATGAGGGCCATGTGGGAGTGTTTTGATTTTAATTTTGATCATTTGTGTGGCATTGGAAAAAATGACTGGGTCCAGGTAGGCTTGAACTCTGGTGTGATTCCCCTTAGAGACTGGGATTTGAAACTGAACTCAGAGAAGCATTGGCATGAATTTTGTTGGGATTTTAAGAGGCCACGCATGAAAGTCGCTCTTGGAAACTGAGACCTAGGCCCCGGTGGATTTCCACAGAGGCCTGGGAATCTCAGCAAGGATATCACATGATTTTATTCTTAAAGAAATGGCAGCCATAGTTTAGAGTCAAAACACACATGGACCTCACATTGTAGACCTCAATGGGCCTTGCCTAATGTGACCTTTTGTTCACTCTTTGGGAAGCCTTGCCTGTGAGGGTTCTCCAGAGATTTCATTGAAATGAGCTTCCTCACCATTTAATGTTTGCTGAATGAATTGAAACCCACAGTGCCTCCAACTTCATGCTTGAAAAATGGCTAAATAAATACCATGAAATTTTTGAAATTCCAATGACCAGGTGGCACTGGAGAAACATTGGATGTCCTGTTGCCGATCATGAGTATACCAGACAGTGCCTTGATTTACTGAGTTTCATAAAAATGGTGTAGAACAGAGATGCCAGTAAGTTGGAGTCTGCTGAGTAGTGGGTCTAGAGCAGTGGTGGAGAGGTGTTTGATAAAACATCCATGGTACTGCCATGTGGATCTACCATTGGATTCCAAATGGCTTGTAACTGATATGGTGCAGCCAGCAGACCCTTATATGTAAAGGCATTTTGTTATATGGAGAGTTTTCAGAGGAAAATTAAGAATCAGGTTGATATGGACATGAAGTCAATTGGGCAAGCTGTGAGAGGTAGAATCCTAGTTGGTGCATTCTCTTGCAGACCCTGACCCACCACACGTGACAGAACTCCCTCCAGCACTGTGTCCCAGTTTAGTTCCTAGTATTTCGGGAAACAAATACCAAACTCACAGTGCAGCAGCAAAAACACCACAAAAAGTGGAGGAGGACCAAATGGCTTCAGTGTGCACACGGGGAGACACTTAGTACCCAGTGGTCTCAGTTTACCTACAAAGAGAGGATTCAGCACTGCTTCATCTTGTTCATTGGAAAATAAGAAACCATGTCCTCCAGGTCACATAGATACAGACCCAGCTTTGATGGTCTCACTACAAAGGAAGACAAATCTCCTGAAAACAACATATATTTCAAGTACAGAAGCTCAGAGGCAGTTTCTCAAAAAGTTTTTAGGCCAGCAGAGCTCCATGTTTGTGGAGTGTTTACCCTGTCCCTTAGTTTTGCAAACTCCTCTACCACCTCCAAGGTTGTGAATTCCTGATCATTTTCCATTCCAGATATGTATTCACTGATTTTGTAACTCTTCTCCTCTAATTGTGTCTTACTTGGGGTGAAGGTAATGTCAAGGCATTGTTCTGGATGAGAGCTTGAGGATATTTGTGCAGCATATATTTACATGCACATTGGATTCATTTTCCAATTTTCCATTCGAAATGCTGAATTCCTGACACTAAGCCATACCTAGTAGACTCAGACTATTCATCCTAATATAATGGGGAAAATTAACCCAACACAATAGAAATACAAGCACTTCAGAGGAGACATGTTTTATAGTTGGACTTGACATTTGCATTATATAAGGTAGGAGTTATAAATGAATTCAAATTTTAATGGACATATTCTCCATGTGTTTTTAAACTTAACAAATATGTGAATTCTTGTTTCCCTTTTCTTTAGCCTATTCACACATGTATATATATATGCATATATAGAATCCTAGCAGGTATCACACGTACATTTTTGTGAGGTGGCTGTCTTGGCAGATACAAATTGTGAGAAGAGTTCACTCCTCCTAAATGCTGTTGGAAATGAAAATTCAACCTATAGGAGAGCGTCCTAGTAAAACAACTTTATACATAAACTCATGTTCAGCAAAATAAATATTTTTGCATCTGTGGATCATATATATTTACTGATCAATTTCGATTGGCATATATATTGGTATTTTTTAATGTCTGTGAGTGTTGTGTGTGTGTGTGTGTGTGTGTGTGTGTGTAGATATAGATATAGATATACTCTCCAAATTTTTCAAAATATGAAATATATATGTCTAATATACACTCTCTAAATTCATTCATGTTCATGTATGTGGATTTATAATCCACTTTTCACAAGATTATAATCAGAAATATTCATCCACCTGAAATACATATTTGTTTCCTAGTACTGAAAACTAACTTCAGTGAATGGTGCATACAAATCCTAATTATTCTACAGTAACTGACCCAGTCTAACATCAATGCAAGTAGACTCCTATGGGACATGATATGTAATTTGTCATTCATTTGTATTCGACACTGGTACATTATTGTTTCTTCAGTTTTTGCACATCATAGGATATACATTTCATCCACAAGTTCACAAATTAATAGGCATTTGTTTCAACTTTAATCACTTCTTGCTTCTGAACACATGTATTCTCAGGGTTTCTTGACTGGTCTTTTCATGAGACTTCTTTCCATACACATTATTTTGAATTTCCATAATCATTTTTAAGCAAACCTCACACACTCTTCATGATAAACCAAAACACTAATATTTCCATTAGATATATCACTGGTTGGAATGAATGTTTGTATATCAATATACGATTTCCTTTAATTTTTCAGATATCAGTTCAATTCATTATTTCAAGTTCAAAAAAGTTATATTATTTATTCACAGTATGGTCTATTCATGCTTTTTCTCTATGTTCATAGAAACAGGGTACACCTCTTTGTACCCCGATTCTTATTTTACATCTTCAATATATTGCTCCCAGAAATGGTGAAAGAAATACTCATGTCACCTCATTATCACAGTAATATTCTGGACAAAAATGGAAAGGTCACACTTATGATTGTACCAAATCCTAAATGGAAGGTGAACATGGATTTCTAAAAACATCCGTGTCCAGGTTGCCTAATGCTGTCAATTGTCAATCCTATTGGTGACTACATTTTTGTTTTTTCCTAATTTATATATTCAAACCCAACCCTGTTGAATATGTCCAATTCTGTCACTCACTTTATAATTTGCCTGATTTCGTAATGTTTCTATTGATATCTGCTTTTCTACATATTTTCCCCAGTTCAACATAGTGACTGACTCTTCATATGAGCTGACATTTACATTCACTCTATAACCAAAAGTGTATTGCTAAAGAACTTTTGGTCCAAATCCTATACTCACTCTTCTTCCTAAACCTACCGACTATCTTCCTAATCATACTGAATATCCCTTTTTGACTGGATGTTCTCTTCTAAATTAAATCATCCAATGTACAAAGTCCTATGCCATTGTATATCGAATTATCTGAGACATCTTTGCAGAACATAATTCAAAGCTAAGTATCCCAATCAAGGGCAAAACCCTTCTGGGCTTCAAATCATACCTAGATTTCTCTTTTCATACTTACATATCACCTCTATATTCTTGTAAATATTGCAGGTTACCAATACCATTATTCATCGCACAGAATCGTTCGTAACCCAAATCAAACCTGTTTTTAACCCCAAGTATACACTGTTCCCTCAATCATTTTACAGAAGGGCAGGGACGGAGTGGTTCTTAAAATACAGGAAAGTTGGGGACCTTCCACCTAATGAGAACCTCAAATGTCCATGCAAAAATGATACCTGGAGAAGTTGTACACAGGTATGAAGCAACTGAGAGAGCAAAAGTCATCTTCCATGGCAAACAACCTGGTCAGAATGAAGGGATGTTTCTGAATCTGCATCTCTCTTCTTATTGTAGAGAAGAGGGACCAAACCAGGCCTTAGTGGAGAGTTGTTCCCGGGTGCCAATGGTTGATATACATTCTACCTTATGAAAGTGTCACAGGAAGTAGGGGCAACCTCCATCTTATGTTACCCTTGGAAGCAACTGTTAGGACAAAGTGGTTGCCAAGGCAGTGACCTCATTCAGTTCCAAAGAATGTGACATACCTCATTTCCTTGGTGATGGAACTCTCTGAACTTGGTATCCAAGAAGCCAGGCACCCAGATGCAGTCCCAGTCCCAGTCCCAGTGGGCTCACTTGTTTGGATTTCCCAAGGACAGAGTCAATTTTCTTGGTACCTAATGATGTGAGAATGGCCAAATGTCAGGAGAGCTCTGAAGGTGGACCATTTCTGAGAAAACAGGTAGTGGATAACCACTTTTTCCTGACATCTTCACAGAGTTGGTCAATGAAACAAGATCTGAGAGAAGACGGTCCATTTCGGGGGAACATTGTATGGCCCACTGGTCAGAGGACACTCCGGATAGTCACAGACCTACTTGGGGGAAGGAGGTGCCTTTGTGGGAGTGGGTGTGGGTTTGTTGTTTTGTCTCATGTTCTGAGAATAGATAGGAAAGGCGGTTTGTTTGGATTGGACTGGACAGTTTCTAGTAAGGCATTTGACACGGCGAGTGTTTCTGTTTCTGTGTATCCCACTGTGTCCGTTGTTGTACACATTAGAAAAGAGAATGCATTAATGGATGTGTCCTGTCTAGTATAAATCTTCCCATAATTCATCCTGCCCAATATATGAATGGACTGCAGCTTGTCTTATCGATGTGCAACACCTGCTAACTTTCTAAGTTGTTGTTTTCTTCCTGAATTCTGGCCACTCTCCAGAATAGGCTCATGGATTTGTGTCCTAAATATGTACCACCTCCAAGCTCTGTGACATGACCATGTACTGGATAGCTGAAGAGAATGGCGAGCATCTCAGAAAACTCAGATATCAGTGTGACCAGGAAAGTGTCAGTGCAGAAACCCTGCTTTGGGCCTTTTGCTTACTTATTGTTGTGTTGCACTGAATGTCAGGAAGGTCTTTGCTCAGGCCACCCCTTTGTGAAGCCTGAAGAAAACAGTTTTCAAATGGAAATGAATGGGCCTCACCTGTGGCTCTTGCTTAATTGCTTTCGAAAAGGATGTGTCTTTATCAGCCTCTTGGACCTGTGTGTGGCTGTGACTTAGATTCTCAGCACCTGATGGATCTTAAGAATGATCCCATGTGAGCTTCCAAAACCAAAATGGCAAAAAATATCATTCATTGTGGATGAAGTCTCTTGCCTTCCTCTGTTAGGTTCCTGCACTCCATCAAATGAGAATAGGGATTCTTTGGGTCAAATGAGTTTTTCAAAGCCCTGCAGAGGTGCTTGTGTTTTTGCATGACTCTAAATCACCTAAAGAATCGATATCTAAAATCAGTAGGCGTCAAATTGGAGGAACACAGAAGTATTAACGGCAGGCTTATTTGTTCACTCCTGGTTCACAGAAACTGTGTCCAGGCTACCCTGACGTTAGGCAAATGAGGGGCAAACGAGCTGATTTTGGACACTGTCTTGGGCTGCGCCCCTCATGGAAACCTCCAGCCAGAGGTTAAGATGATTCCCTATATGGAATAAGATGAGGGCCATGTGGGAGTGTTTTGGTTTTAATTTTGGTCATTTGTGTGGCATTGGAAAAAATGACTGGGTACACGTAGGCTTGAACTCTGGTGTGATACCCCTTAGAGACTGGGTTTTGGAACTGAACTCAGAGAAACATTGTCATGAATTTTGTTGGGATTTTAATAGGCCAAGCATGAAAGTCGCTCTTGGAAACTGAGACCTAGGCCCCGGGTGGATTTCCACAGAGGCCTGGGAATCTCAGCAAGGATATCACATGGTTTTATTGTTAAAGAAATGGCAGCCATAGTTGAGAGTCAAAACACACATGGACCTCACATTGTAGACCTCAATGGGCCTGGCCTAATGTGACCTTTTGTCCACTCTTTGGGAAGCCTTGCCTGTGAGAGTTCTCCAGAGAATTCATTGAAATGAGCTTCCTCACCATTTAATGTTTGCTGCATGAATTGAAATCCACAGTGCCTCCAACTTCATGCTCGAGAAATGGATAGATAAATACCATGAAATTTTTAAAATTCCTATGACCAGGTGGCACTGGAGAAATATTGGATGTCCTGTTACTGTTCATGAGTATACCAGACAGTGCCTTGATTTTCTGAGTTTCATGAAAATGATGTAGAACAGAGATGCCAGTAAGTTGGAGCCTGTTGAGTAGTGGGTCTAGAGCAGTGGTGGGGAGGTGTTTGATACAACATCCGTGGTAGGGCCATGTGGATCTACCATTGGATTCCAAATGGCTTGTAACTGACATGGTGCAGCCAGCAGACCCTTATATGTAAAGGCATCTTGTTATATGGAGAGTTTTCAGAGGAAAATGAAGAATCAGGTTGATATGGACAAGGGGGCAATGGGGCAAGCTGTGAGAGATAGAAGCCTAGTTTGTGAATTCTCTTGCAGACCCTGACCCACCACTCGTGACACAACTCCCTCCAGCACTGTGTCTCAGTTTAGCTCCTAGTATTTCGTGAAACAAATACCAAACTCACAATGCAGCAGGAAAAACACCACAAAAAGTGGTGGAGGACCTAATGGCTTCACAGTCCACACGGGGAGACACTTAGTCCCCAGTGGCCTCAGATTACCTACAAAGAGAGGATTCAGCACTGCTTCATCTTGTTCATTGGAAAATAAGAAACCATGTCCTTCAGGTCACATAGATGCAGACCCAGCTTTGATGGTCTCACTACAAAGGAAGCCAAATCATCTGAAAACAACATATATTTCAATTGCGGAAGCTCAGACGCAGTTTCTCAAAAAGTTTTTAGGCCAGCAGAGCTCCATGTTTGTGGAGTGTTTACCCTGTCCCTTAATTTTGGAAACTCCTCTACCACCTCAAAGGTTGTGAACTCCTGAGCATTTTCCATTCCAGATATGTATTCACTGATTTTGTAACTCTTCTCCTCTAATTGCGTCTTACTTGGGGTGAAGGTAATATCAAGGCATTGTTCTGGATGAGAGCGGGAGGATATTTGTGCAGCATATATTTACATACACATTGGATTCATTTTCCAATTTTCCATTCAAATACTGAATCCCTGAAACTAACCCATACCTAGTAGACTCAGACTATTCATCCTATTATAATGGGAAAAATTAACCCAACACAATAGAAATACAAGCACTTCAGAGGAGACATGTTGTATAGTTGGACTTGACATTTGCATTATATAAGGTAGGTGTTATAAATCTATTCAAATTTTAATGGAAATATTCTCCATGTGTTTTTAAATTTAACAAATATGTGAATTCTTGTTTCCCTTTTCTGTAGCCTATTCACACATGTATATTTATATGCATATATAGAATCCTACCAGGTATCACACGTACATTTTTGTGAGGTGGCTGTCTTGGCAGATACAAATTGTGAGAAGAGTTCACTCCTCCTAAAACTGTTTTAAATGAAAATACAACCTATAGGAGAGCGTCCTAGTAGAACAACATTATACATAAACTCATGTTCAGTAAAATAAATATTTTTGCATCTGTGGATGATATATATTTACTGATGAATTTCTATTGGCATTTATATTGGTACTTTTTAATGTCTGTGAGTGTTGTGTGTGTGTGTGTGTGTGTGTGTGTTTATAGATATAGATATAGATATAGATATAGATAGATATAGATATACTCTCCAAATTTTTGAAAATATGGAATATTTTTGTCTTATTTTGCACTTCCTAAATTTTTCATATTCATGAATGTGTATTTATAATCATCTTTTCTCAAGATTATTCTCAGAAACATTCATATACCCTACTAGACTCTGACTACTAATACTAATATAATGGAGAAAAATATCCCAAACAGAATAGAAATACAAGCATTTCAGAAGGGACATGGTGTATAGTTGGACTTGCCTTTTGCATGATATAAGGTAGGAGTTATAAATCTATTCAATTTGCTGAAATACTTTTCCATATGTTATTTTTTTTGACACAAAACAAAATTTAATCTTCGAAAACTAAATAAAATTGACACATCCTTAACCAAGCTAATGAAGAAAAAAAACCTCAAATTACTAAAATTAAGGATCGTAAAAGAACTTTTACAGAGTACACAACTGAAATACAGAGAATAATTAAAAACTAATTTGAAAATTTATACTCTAATAAATTAAAATACCATGATGACATCAATAAAATTTTAGAGATATACCCAAACTGAATTAGTAGGACATGAACAATTTAAACAAATAAATTTCAAGCAATGAAATAGAAGTTGCTGTCAACAGCCTACCAATCAAGCAACGCCCAGGAACAGACAGATTCTCAGTCAAGTTCTACAAGACCTTCAAAGAAGCATTCATCACAATACTCCTCAAATTATTCCATAAAATAGAAAAGCATGGAACTCCTCCAAACTCATTTCATGAGGATAGTATCACTCACATACCAAAATCAGACAAAGACACATCAAGGAAAGAAAACTTCAGAGCAATATTCCTGACAAACATATATACAAAAATTCTCAATAAATTTCTTTTTTTTAAGCCAAAGTTAATCAAAAGGGATAAAGAGGGACACTACACACTATTCCATGTGTTTTTAAAGTTAAGAAATATATGAATTCCTGTCTCCCTTTCTCTGTAGCCTATTAAGCTCATGTATTTTTATATGCACAAATAGAATCCTACCTGGTTTCACACGTACATTCTTGTGAGGTGGCTGACTTGGCAGATACTATTTGTGAGAAGAGATCACTCCTCCTAAATGCTGTTGGTACAGAAAATTCAACCCATGGGTGAGCTTCCTAGATGAACAACATTCTACATACATCCATGTTCAGTAAAATGAATATTTTGGGATATGCGAATGAGTTATTTTTCATGATGAATTTCGATTGACATATATATTGTGACATTATAATGTGTGTGTGTTTGTGTGTCTATATATATATATATATATATATATATATATATATATATAGTCTCCAGATTTTCCAAAATATGAAATATATGTCTTCTTATACACCGCCTGAATTCATTCATATTCATATATGTGGATTTATAATTAACTTTTAACAAGTTTATTCTCAGAAATATACATCCACTGACATACATATTTGTTTCCTAGTACTGAAAACTAACTTCAGGGAAGGGTTCTTACAAATCCTAATATTTCTAGAGTAACTGACCAAGTTTAACATCAATGCAAATACATTCCTATTTGATATGATGTGTTTGTTAAAGTTCATTTTTATTCAAACTTGGTACGTTATTATTTATTCAGTTTATGGACATCATAAAATATATCCTTTCATTCACAAGTTCACAAATTTATAAATATTTGGTTCACTTTCAATCACTTCCTCCTTCGGAACACATATATTCCTTCATGTTTCTTGACGGGTCTTTTCACTGGACTTCTTTCTAAACACGTTATTTTCGATTGAATAATCATTTTTGAAGCAAAACTCACACACTATTCATGATAAACGGTAACCCTAATAATGCCATTAGATATATAACTGGTTGGAATTAATGTACGTATATCAATATATGATTTCCTCTATATTTTCAGATATTAAAACAATCCATTATTTAAATTTGGAACCAGTCATATAATTTTTTCACAGTATGGTCTATTAATGCATCATCTCTATATTCATCAACACAGGGTAAACCTATTAGTATCCCCAGTACTAATTCATATGTTTTCAAAATATTGCTCCCAGAAAAGGTGGAAGAAATACTCATGTCACCTGATCTACATATACATATTATCACAGTAATATTCTGGACACAAAATGCAAAGGTCACCGTTATGATTGCAATAAAGCCTCAATGGAATGTGAACATGGATTACTAAAAACATCCATGCCCAGTTTGCCTAATGCTCTCAAATGTCAATCCAATTGGTGACTACATTTTTGTTTCTTTTTAAGATTATGTATTCAACCTCAACCCTGTTGAAAATGTCTAATCCTATCACTCACGTTATACTTTGCCTGATTTCCTAATGTCTCTATTGATGTCTGCTTTCCTACATATTTTTTCCCAGTTCATCATTGTGCCCGACTTTTCACATATGGTGCCATTAATATTCACTCTCTAACCGAAACCTATTGCTAAAGAACTTTTGGTCCAAATCCTAGACTCACTCTTCCTTCTAAACCTACGGACTATCTTTCTAATCCTACACACTATCCCTTTTTCACTGGATGTTCTCTTCTACATTCAATCATCTGAGGTACAGGGTCTTATGCCATTGTATATCGATTTAACTGAGACCTCGGTGCAAAACATTACTCAAGCTAAGGATCCCAATCAAGGGCCCAAATCCTTCTGGGCTTAAAATATTACCTAGATTTCTGTTTTCATACTTATATTTTACCTCTATATTCTTTTAAATATCGCTGGTTCCCAATACCATTATTCATCCAGCAGAATGATTCCTAAGCCAAATGGAACATGCTATTGACCCTAACCATACAATGTTCCCTCAATCTCACTTTACAGAAGAGGAGGGATAAAGTTGATATTACAATACAGGAAGTTAGGAGATCTTCCACCTGCTGAGTACCTCAAAATCCATGCAGAAATAATCCCTGCAAAAGATGTTGGCAGCTATGAAAGACCTGAGAGAACAAAAGTCATATTCCATGGCAAACAACATGGTCAGGATGAAAGGATGTGTCTGAGTCATCCTCTCTATTTTTAATGCAGGGAAGATGGACCAAAGCAGGCCTGTGTGGAGAGCTGTTCCCAGGTGACTATGGTTTCTATACCATTCTAACATGTGAATGTATCACAGGAAGTAGGGCAGCCTCCATGTCATTAGACACTAGGACGTAACTGTTAGGACAAAGTGGTGGCCAAGACAGGGACCTCATTTATTTCCTGAAGGTAGTGACCTCACCTCATTTCCTTGGTGATGGAACTCTCTGAATTTTGTGATCCAGGAAGCCAGGCACCCAGAGCCAGTCCCAGTCCCAGTTGCAGTGGGCTCACTTGTTTGGATTCACTAAGGACAGAGTCAGTCTTTCTTGGTACCTACTGATGTAAGGGTTGCCAAATACCAAGAAAGCTCTGAAGAGGGGTCTTTCCTGAGAGGACAGGAATTGGCTCACCACTGCCTCCTGACAACTTCACAGAGTTGACCAAGGAGACCAGATGTGAGACAGAAAGGCCATTTCTGGGGAACATCATATGGCCTACCAGTCAGAGGACACTCCAGATAGTGACAGACCTACTT
The DNA here is from genome assembly GCF_048772815.1 of Callospermophilus lateralis. Classification (NCBI taxonomy): domain Eukaryota; kingdom Metazoa; phylum Chordata; class Mammalia; order Rodentia; family Sciuridae; genus Callospermophilus; species Callospermophilus lateralis. The sequence continues at coordinate 392,212 of NW_027512509.1, read as the reverse complement.
GTGGGAAAAAGTTGCATTTGTGGGTGTTGGTTTGTGTTTGTGTTTTTTTTCTCATGTTCTGAGAATAGGTAAAAAAGGAGGTTTGTTTGGTTTGGAGTGGACTGTTTCCAGTAAGTCATTTGACAAGGAGACTGTTTCTATGTCTGTGTATCCCACTGTATTTTTCTTTGTAGATATTAGAAAAAAAATAGCTCATTGGTTGTGTCCTGTCTAGTAGAAAGCTTCCCAGCATGCATCCTTTCCAATTAATGAATGGACTGAGGCTTGCCTTATCCATGGGCAACACCGGCTATCTACCTAATTTTCCATTTTTTCATGAATTCTGGCCACTCTCAAGATTAGTATCATGTATTTTTGTACAAGATATGTACCACCTCCAAGCTCTGTGACATGGCCATGTACTGGATAGCTGAAGGGAATGGCGAGCATCTCAGAAAACTCATATATCAGAGTAACCAGGAAAGTCTCCGTGGAGAAACCCTGCTTGGGGCCTTTTGATTACCTATTGTTCTGTTGCTCTGAATGTCAGAAAGGTCTTTGCCTCAGGCCACCCCTTTGTGAAGCCTGAAGAAAACAGTTTTAAAATGGAAATGAATGGGCATCACCTGTGGCTCTTTGCTTCATAGCTTTGGAAATGGATGTGTCTGAATCAGCCTCTTGGCCCTGTGTGAGCCTGTGGTTTAGATTTTCAGCACCTGATGAATCTAAAGAAAGATCCCATGTGGGCATCCAAAACCTAAATGGAAAAAAGATCAGTGATTGTGGATGATGCCTCTCGCCTTCCTCTGTAAGATTCCTGACCTCCATCAAGTGAGAATAGGGATCATTTGTGTCAAATAAGTTCTTCAAAGGGCTGCAGAGGGGAGACAATAGGTGCTTGGGTTTTCTTATAACTCTAATTCACAATAAAAATCTATACCCCACAGTCAGTAGGCCTCAAATTTGAGAAGTGGAGTAGTATTAACGGCAGGCCTATTTGATCACTTCTGTTTCACACTAACGTTGTCCAGGCCACCCTGACTTTAGGCAAATGAGGGGCAAGGGAGTTTATTTTTGACACTGTCTTGGGCTGTGCCCCTCATGGAAACCTCCAGCTAGAGGTTATGATTAGTGTCTATATAAAAGATGATGAGGGCCGTGTGAGAGTGTTTTGGTTTTAATTGTCATCATTTGTGTAGCAATTGGAAGAGATGCCTGGGTCCACCTGGGCTTGAACTCTGTTGTGATTCCCCTTAGAGACTGAGTTGTGTAACTGACCTCAGAGAAGTATTGCCATGAATTGTGTTGGGATTTCAGGAGGCCACACATGAGATTCACCATTGGAATCTGAGATCTTGGCCCAGGGTGACTTTACACAGAGCACTGGGAATCTAAGCCAGGATATCACAAGATTTTATTCTGAAAGATTCCAGCCATAGTTGAGAGTCAAAACACACATGCAACTCACATTGTAGACCTCAATGGGCCTGGCTTCATGAGACCTTTTGCCCACTCTTTGGGAAGCCTTGCCTGTGAGAGTTCACCAGAGCTTTCATTGAAATGAGATTCCTAACCATTTATTGGTTCCTGTATAAATTGAATCCCACAGTGCCTCCAACTTCATTATTGAAAAATATCTAGATATATACCATGGCACTGGAGAACATTTGGATGTCCTGTTGCTAATCATGATTGTACCAGACAGTGCCTTAATTGACTGTGTTTCATGAAAATGCTGTAGAACATAGATGCCAGTAAGTTGGAGCCTGCAGACTAGTGGGCATAAAGCAGTGGAGTGTAGGTGTGTGAAAAAACATCAGTTGTGGGTCCACGTGGATCTGGCATTGGCTTAGAAATGACTTGTCACTGACATGGTACATCCAGCAGACCCTTCTATGTAAAGGCATCTTGTTATATGGAGAGGATTCCTGCCAATGATCAGAATAAGGGGGCTATTGTCGAGTTGAAAAGCTATGTGGGATTTAAGCCTCATTGGTGCATTTTACTGCAGACCCTCACCCACCACATATGAGAGTACATCCTCCAGCACTGTGTCCCAGTGGAGCTCCTTGTATTTCGTGAAGCCAATACAAAACTCACAGTGCAGCAGTAAGAAACACCACGAAAGTGGAGCATGAACAAATGGCTTTACAGACAACACGGTTAGATACTTAGACCCCAGTGGCCAAAGTTTCCCTACAAATAGAGAATTCAGCACTGCTGCCTCATGTCCACTAGAAAATAAGGAACCATGTCATCCAGGTCACATAGATGGAGACCCAGCATTGATGGTCTCACTACAAAGGAAGCAAAAGCTCCTGACAAAAACATATTTCAACTGCCCAACCTCAGAGGCAGTTTCTCAAAAAGTCATTAGGCCAGCAGAGCTCCATGTTTGTGAAGTGTTTACCCTCTCCCTTTTTGTAAACTGTTCTACCTCCTACAAGTTTGTGAAGTTCTGAGCATTTTCCTTTCCACATATGTATTCACAGATTTTCTAACTCTTCTCCACTAATTGTGTCTTATTTGGGGCGAAGGTAATGTCAAAGCATTGTTCTGGCTGAGAGTGGGAAGATTTTTGTGTAGCACATATTTGCATACATATTAGATTCATTTTCCTATTTTCCATTTGAAATACTGAATCCCTGACACTAACCCATACCCTACTAGACTCTGACTACTAAACCTAATATGATAGAGAAAAAGAAACCTAACAGAATAGAAATACAGGCCTTTCATAGGAGGCATGGTGTATACTTGGACTTGCCTTCTGCTTTATCAATGGTATGTGTTATAAATCTAGTCAACTTTTCATTGTAATACTTCTCCATGAGTTTTTAAAGTTAACACATATGTAAATTTCTGTCTCCCTTTCTCTGTAGCCTATTCATCAAATGTATTTTTTTATGCATTTTTAGAATTCTACCTGGTATCACATGTACATTCTTGTGAGATCGCTTATTTTGGAAGATACAAATTGTGAGAAGAGATCGCTCCCTCTAAATACAGATGGAACTGGAATTTCCACCTATGGGTGAATTTCCTAGATGAACAATATTATGTATAAATAAATGTTCAGTAAAATGAATATTTTTGGATACGTGGATGATATATATTTCATGATGAATTTCGAATGGCATATATATTGCTACATTTTAATGTCTGTGTATGTGTGTATCTATCTATTTATCTATCAATCTATATAGATATAGATATCTACTCTTAAGATTTTCAAAATATGAAATATATGTGTCTTATTATACACTCCCTAAGTAAACTCATGTGTGTGTATGTAGATTTATAATCAACTTTTCACAAAATTATTCTTAGAAATATTCATCCACCTTAAATACATATTTTTTCCTAGTACTGAAAAGTAAATTAAGTGAATGGTGTATACAATTCGTAATATTTCTACAGTGACTGAACCAGTTTCACATCAATGTAAGTAGACACCTATGGGACCATGATGTGTATTTTGAAGTTCATTTTTATTCAGACACTGGTACATTACTATTTCTGCAGTTTATGGACATTATAGGATATATCCTTTCATCCACAATTTCACAAATTTATAGGCATTTGGTTCACTTTCAATCACTTCCTACTTCAGAACACATGTATTCCTCCATGTTTCTTGACTGTTCTTTTCATGAGATTCTTTCCAAACACAGTATTATTGATTTCCATAATCACTTTTGAAGCCAAACTCACACACTCTTCATGATAAACCATAACGCTAATATTACCATTAGATGTATAGCTGGTTGGAATGAATGTATGTATATCAATATAAGATTTCCTATATATTTTCAGATATCAATTCAATCCATTATTTAACGTTTGAACCAGTTATATTATTTATTCACAGTATGGTCTATTAAGGCATCATCTCTATATTCGTAGACCGATGGTATACCTGTTTGTATCCCCAATACTAATTTTTAAGTCTTTAAAATATTGCTTTCAGAAATGGTGGAAGAAATACTGTAGTCACCTGATATACATATACATTTCATCACGGTAATATTCCTGAAACAAAATGCAAGGGTCACACTTATGATTGTATCAAAGCCTATATTGAAAGTGAGCATGTATTACTAACAACATCCATGCCCTGATTAACTAATGATCTCAAATATCATTCCTATTGGTGACTACATATTTGTTTCTTCCTAAGATTATATATTGAAACTGAACCCTGTTAAAAATGTCTTATCCTATCACCCACTTTGTACTTTGCCTTATTTCCTAATGTCTCTATTGATATCTGCTTTCGTACACATTTTCCCCAGTTTATCACTGTGACTGACTGTTCACATATGCTGACATTTACACTCACTCTCTAATCAAAACTCTATATCTAAAGAACATTTGGTCCAACTCCTCGACTCACTCAAATGGATTCTTCAAAGCCCTGCAGAGGGTAGCCCATAGTTGCTTGAGTTTTCTCATGACCCCAATTCACATAAAGAATCTATACCCCACAGAGAATAGGCCTCAAATTGGAGAAGTAGAGCAGTATTATTGGCAGGCCTATTTGATCACTCCTGCTTCACAGGAAGAGTTTCCATGCCACCCTGACTTTAGGCAAATGAGAGGCATGTGAGCTTATATTGGACACTGTCTTAAGCTGCGCCCTTCATGGAAACCTCCAGCCAGAGGTTATGATGAGTCTCTAAATTGAAGAAGATGAGGGCCATGTGGGAGTGTTTTGGTTTAATTGTGGTCATTTGTGTGGTGGTTGGAAGAGATGACTGGGTCCACCTGTGCTTGAACTCTGGAGTGATTCCCCTTAGAGACTGAGTTCTGGAACAGATCTCAGAGAAGTATTGGCATGAATTGTGTTGGGATTTTAGGAGGCCACACATGAGAGTTGCCCTTGGAGACTGAGATCTAGGCCCAGGATAGCTTTCAAAGAGCACTGGGAATCTCAGCCAGGATATCACATGACTTTATTCAGAAAGACTTGGAAGCCATAGTTGAGAGTCAAAAAAAACATGGCCCTCAATTGTAGACCTCAATGGGCCTGGCTTAATGTGACCTTTTGGCCACTCTTTGGGAAGCCTTGCCTCTGAGAGTTCTCCCGAGCTTTAATTGAAATGAGCTTCCTCACTATTTCATGGTTCCCGAATGAATTGAATGCCACAGTGCCTCCAAATTTATCTTTGAAAATTGGCTAGATAAATACCATGAAATTTTTTAAATTCTTATGAACAGGTGGCACTGGAGAACATTTGGATGTCTATTGCTGATCACGAGTGTACCAGACATTGCATTGATTGACTGGGTTTCATGAAAACGGTGAGAACAGAGATGCCAGAATGTTGAGGCCTGCTGACTAGTTGGCCTAGAGCAGTGGTGGGCAGGTGTATGATAAAACATCTGTCGTGGGGCCATGTGGATCTGCCATTGGCTTCCAAATGCCTTGTGACTGACATGGTGCAGCCAGCAGAACCATACAAGTTAACGGACCTTATTATATGGAGAGGTTTCAGGGCAATATTCAGAATCAGGTTGATATGGACATGGGTGCAAGCTTTTGGGGATAGAAGCCTGGTTGGTGCATTCTCCTGCAGACCCTCACCCACTACACGTGAGAGTACTTTCTATAGCACTGTGTCCCAGTTTTTCTTTTTGTATTTTGTGAAGCCAATACCAAACTCCCAGTGCAGCAGTAAGAAACACCACGAAAAGTGAAGTATGACCAAATGGCTTCACAGACCACATGGTTAGACACTTAGACCCCAGTGGCCTCAGTTTACCTACAAAGAGAGAATTCAGAACTGCTGCCTCATGTTCTATTGCAAATAAGGAACCATGTCATCCAGGTCACATAGATGCTGACGCAGCTTTGATGGTCTCACTACAAAGGAAGCGAAAGCTCCTGACAACAACAAACATTTCAAGGGCCCAAACTCAGAGGCAGTTTCTCAGAAATTAATTAGGCCACCAGAGCTCCATGTTTGTGAAGTGTTTACCCTTTACCTTACTTTTGGAAATTCCTCTACCACCTCCAAGGTTGTGAACTCCTGAGCATTTTCTTTTCCAGATATATATTCACAGATTTTCAAACTCTTCTCCACTAATTGTGTATTACTTGTGGTGAAGGAACTATCAAGGCATTTTTTTGGATGACAGTAGGAAGATTTTTGTCTAACAAATATTCGCATACACATTAGATTCATTTCCCTATTTTCCATTTGAAATACTGAATCCCTGACACTAACCCATACCCTACTAGACTCTGACTACTAATCCTAATATGATGGAGAAAAAGAAACCTAACAGAATAGAAATACAGGCCATTCATAGGTGGCATGGTGTATACTAGGACTTGCCTTCTGCTTTATCAAGTGTATGTGTTATAAATCTAGTCAACTTTTCATTGTAGTACTTCTCCATGAGTTTTTAAAGTTAACACATATGTAAATTTCTGTCTCCTTTTCTCTGTAGCCTATTCATCTCATGTATTTTATTATGCATATTTAGAATCCTACCTGGTATCACACATACATTCTTGTGAGGTCACTGTTTTTGGATGATACAAATTGTGAAAAGAGATCACTCCCCCTAAATACTGATGAAACTGAAAATTCAACAAATTGGTGAATTTCCTAGATGAACAACATTATACATAAATCCATGCTCAGTAAAAAGAATATTTTTGGATATGAGGATGATATATATTTCATGATGAATTTTGATTGGCATATATATTGCTACATTTTAATGTCTGTGTTTTTATCTTTATATATATATATATATATATATATATATATATATATATATATATATATATATATACTCTCCAGATTTTTCACAATATTAAATATATGTGTCTTATTATTCACTCCCTAAATACATTCATATTCATGTATGTGGATTTGTAATCAAATTTGCACAAGATTATTCTCAGAAAAATTCATCCACATAAAATACATATTTATTTTCCAGTACTGAAAACAAACTTCGGTGAATTGTGCTTACAAATCCTAATATTTGCATGGTAACTGACCCAGTTTAACATTAATGCAAGTATAATCCTATGGGACATGATGTGTATTTTGAAGTTCATTTTTATTCAACAGTGGTACATTACTATTTCTTCAGTTGATGGATATCATAGGATATAACTTTTCATCCACAAGTTCACAAATCTGCAGGCATTTGGTTCACTTTCAATTACTTCTTGCTTCAGAACATATGTATTCCTCCATGTTTCTTGACTGTTCTTTTCATGAGATTCTTTCCAAACACATTATTTTCGATTTCCATAATCATTTTTGAAGGAAAGAGGCGCCTTACTTACCCCCAGAAAGGTTCGTTGAGGTCTCCTTGTCCTGCGCTGCGTGATTCCCGGCCAATGCACCAAATGTAAGGTTCCGGCGAATGTTGAAGGAAGAGACCATCAAGAAACTGCGGCTCATGCAACAGTAAAAGCCGTTTATTGAGGATCCAATCCAGCATGCTGGGGCTACGTGCTCACTCAAGATGGGAGAGCATCCCAGAGCCCCGAGCAGGGGTTGAGCAGTGCTTAAGTACACTTTTTGGGCAGGGCGGGACTTTACATATATTACAGTCTCCTTTAAGAAATCATCATACACCACGGGAAAATCAAACAACAATTCCTAAACATGATTAGTTCATTTATTGGTGGGAACATGTAAGGCGGGAGTGATAGGTCAGTTCTAAAGCGGGGTACACATTCAAAATGATTGGTTTAGGCCCTGCAATGCCTATGTGCCAGGCCTCACAGGGTCCTAGGTTATTAAAAAACCAGGCGGTCAGGGGGAATATTTACTGGGTAGTCCGGGAATTGTCCTACAAGCTACAGGAATTTCAGGTTTTGCGTGTAGCATAGGAACTTAACAATACCTGGTCCTTTACATTTTAACTCAAGCCTTGCTGCTTAAAAACTTTACAACACCCAGTCTTTTACACTTTAACTTTTACACTTTAATTTCAATTTCTTTTACCCTTACAGATCACTCCTGGTGCACAAGAAGGGTGTCCAAGCCACCCTGACTTTAGGCAAATGAGGGCCAAGGGAGCTTATTTTGGACACTGTCTTGGGCTGTGCCCCTAATGGAAACCTCCAGCCAGATGTCATGATGAGTGCCTTTATGGAAGAAGAGGAGGGCAATGTGGGATTGTTTTGGTATTAATTGTGGTCATTTGTGTGACGGTTGGAAGAGATGACAGGGTCCACCTGGGCTTGAAGTCTGGTGTGAATCCCCTTAGAGACTGAGTTCTGGAACTGACCTCAGAGAAGTATTGCATGAATTGTGTTGAAATTTTAGGAGGCCACGCATGAGAGTCGCTCTTATAAACTGAGATCAAGGCCCAGGGTGGCTTTCCACAGAGCACTGGGAATATCAGCCAAGATATCCCATGATTTTATTCTTAAAGACTTGGTAGCCATAGTTGAGAGTCAAAACACACATGGAACTCACAACGTATACCTCAATGGGCCTGGCTATATTTGACCTTTTGGCCACTCTTTGGGAAGCCTTGCCTATGAGAGTTCTCCAGAGTTTCATTGAAATGAGCTTCCTCAACATTTAGTGGTTCTTGAAACCCACAGTGCCTCCAACTTCATCCTTGAAAAATGGCTAGATAAATACCATGAAATTTTTGAAAATCCCATGACCAGGTGGAACTGGAGAATCTTTGGGTGTCCTGTTGCTGATCATGAGTATACTAGAGGGTGCCTTGATTGACTGGGTTTCATAAAAATAATGTAGAAAAAAGATGCCAGTAAGTTGGAGCCTACTGAGTAGTGGGCCTAGAGCAGCGGTGGGCAGGTGTGCAGGTGTGTGATAAAACATCTGTGGTAGGTCCATGTGGTTTGGCCATTGGCTACCAAATGCCTTGTGAAGGACATGGTGCAGCCAGCAGACCCTTATTTGTAAAGGCATTTTGATATATGGAGAGGTTTCAGGGCAATTTTCAGAATCAGGTTGACATGGTCAATGGTGCAAGCTATGTGGGAAAGAAGCCTGGTTGGTGCATTCTCCTGCAGACCGTGACCCACCACAGTGACAGAACTCTCTCCAGCACTGTGTCCCAGTTGAAATTGTTGTATTTCGTGAAGCAAATACCAAAGTCCCAGTGTAGCAGCAAGAACCACAACAGAAAGTGGAAGAGGACCAAATGGCTTCACAGTCCACACGGGGTGACACTTAGCCCCCAGTGGCCACAGTTTACCTACAAAGAGAGAATTCAGCACTGCTGCCTCAGGTTCATTGGATAATAAGAAACCATGTCCTCCAGGTCACATAGATGCAGACCCAGCTTTGATGGGCTCACTATAAAGGAAGCTAAAGCTCCTGACAACAACATATATTTCAAGTGCCCAACCTCAGAGGCAGTTTCTCAAGAAGTATTTAGGCCAGCAGAGCTCCATGTTTGTGGAGTGTTTACCATGTCCCTTACTTATGGAAACTGCTCTATCACCTCCAAGGTTGGGAAATCCTGAGCGTATTCCATTCCAGATATGTATTCACGTATTTTCTAACTCTTCTCCTCTAATTGTGTCTTACTTGTGGCAAAGGTAATGTCAAGGCATTGTTGTGGATGAAAGTGGGAAGATTTTTGTGTAGCACATATTTGCATACACATTGGATTCATTTTCCAATTTTCCATTCAAAATACTGAATCCCTGACACGAAACTATACCCTACTAGACTCTGACTACTATTCCTAATATGATGGAGAAAAATAACTCAAACAGAATAGAAATACAAGCAGTTCAGAAGAGGCATGGTGTATAGTTGGACTTGCCGTTTGCATTATGTAGGTTAGGTGTTATAAATCTAGTTAATTTTTAATTGAAATAGTTCTCCATGTGTTTTTAAAGTTAATGAATATGTGAATTCCTGTATCCCTTTCTCTGTAGCCTATTCAGCACATGTATTTTTATATGCACATATAGAATCCTACCTGGTATCACATATACATTCTTGTGAGGTGGCTGACTTGGCAGATACAAATTATGAGAAGAGATCACTCCTGCTAAATGCTGTTGGATCTTAAAATTCAACCTATGGGTGACCTTCCTAGTTGAACAACATTATTCATAAATCCATGTTCATTAAAATTAATATTTCGGGATCTATGAATGATATATATTTCACCATGAATTTCGATTGGCATATATATTGCCACTTTATAATGTCTGTGTGTGTTTTGTATATATATACTCTCCAGATTTTTCACAATATGAAATATGTGTCTTATTATTCACTCCCTAAATACATTCATATTCATGTATGTGGATTTGTAATCAACTTTGCACAAGATTATTCTCAGAAATATTCATCCACCTGAAATACTTATTTGTTTCCTAGTACTGAAAACAAACTTCAGTGAAAGGTGCATACAAATCCTAATATTTCTACCGTAACTTACCAAGTTTAACATCAATGCAAGTAGATTCCTATGGGACATGATGTGTATTTTGACGTTCATTTTTATTTAAAACTGGTACAGTACTATTTCTTCAGTTTATGCACATCCATTGATAAATTTTTCACCCAAAATTTCAAAATTAAAGACATTTGTTTCACTTTCAATCACTTCCTGCTTCCGAACACATGTAGTCCTCCAGGTTTTTCGACTGGTCGTTTCATGAGACTTCTTAACAAACACATTATTTTCGATTTCCATAATCACTTTTGAAGGAAAACTCACACACCCTCTTCATGATAAACCGTAACCCTAATATTACCATTAGACTTATGGTATGAATGTATGTATACCAATATCAATATAAGATTTCCTGTATATTTTCAGATATCAATTTATTCTAACTCCAATTTCTAAAGTTGGATCCAGTTATATTATTTATTCACAGTACGATCTATTCATGCATCATCTCTATATTCATTGACACAGGGTACACCTATTTGTATACCCAATACTAATTTATGGGTTTTAAAAATATTGCTTCCCATAATGGTGGAAGAAATACTCATGTCACCTGATCTACATATACATTTTATCACAGTAATATTCTGGACAAAAATGCAAAGGTCACACTTATGATTGTACCAAACCCTAAATTGAAAGTGAGTATATATTACTAAAAACATCCTTGTCCAGGATGCCTAATTCTCCCAAGTGTCAATATTGTTGGGGACTATATATTTGTTTCTTCCTATGATTATATATTCAACCTCAACCCTGTTGAAAATGTCTAATCCTATCACGCATTTTATAATTTGTCTGATTTCCTAATGTCTCTATTGAGACCTGCTTTCCTACATATTTTCCCCAGTTCATCATTGTGACTGACTCTTCACATGTGCTGACATTTACATTCACTCTCTAAACGAAACCCTATTGCTAAAAAACTATTGGTCCAACTCGAAGACTCACTCTTCTTCCTAAACCTACTATCTTCCAAATCCTACCGACTATCCATTTTTGACTGGATGTTCTCTTCGACATTCAGGCATCTGAGGTGCAAGGTTTTATTCCATTGTGTATAGATTTATCTGAGACTAAAATGCAGAATGTAATTCAAAGCTAAATATCCCAAAGAAATGCCCAATGCCCTTTCTGGCTTCAAATCGTAACTAGATTTATGTTTTCATACTTATATTTCAAATATATATTCTTATAAATTTTGCAGGTTCCCAATACCATTATTAATCCAGCAGAATGATTCCTAACACAAGTCAAATATGTTATTGACCCTAACCATACACTGTTCCCTCATTCTAAATTTACAGAGAGGAGGGACAGAGTTGGTCTTACAATACAGGAAAGTAGGGGATCTTCCACCTGCTGAGAACCTCAAAGTTCCATGCAGAAATGTTGACTGAAGAAGATGTAGGCAGCTATGAAGAACCTGAGAGAACAAAAGTCATGTTCAATGGCAAACAACCTGTTCAGGATGAAGGGTTCTGTCTGAATCAGCCTATCACATCTTAATTTAGAGAAGATGGACCAAACCAGGCCTATGTGGGTAGCTGTTTCTGGGTGCCTATGGTTGTATACCATTCTAAATTGTGAAAGTGTCACAGGAAGTAGGGGCAGCCTCCTTCTCATGTGACACTTGGAAGCCACTGGTAGGACAAAGTGGTTGCCAAGGCAGTGACCTCATTCAGTTCCTAAAGGAAGTGACCTCACCTCACTTCCTTGGTGATGGAAATCTCTGAACTTGGGATTCATGAAGCCAGGCACCCAGAGCCAGTCCCAGTCCCAGTCCCAGTGGTCTCACTTGTTTGGATTTACCAAGGACAGTGTCAGTCTTTCTTGGTACCTACTAATGTGAGGATGGCCGAATGCCAGGAAAGCTCTAAAGAGGGGTCATTCCTGAGAAAGCAGGTAGTTTCTCACCTCTGGGTCCTGACACCTGCACAGAGTTGGCCAAGGAGACCAGATCTGAGACAGATCAGGCCATTCCGTGGGAATATAGTATGGCTCACCAGTCAGAGGACAGTCCGGATAGTCACAGAACTTCTTGGGGGAAGGAGGTGCCTTTGTGGGTGTGGGGGTGGGTTTCTGGTTTTGTCTCATGTTCAGAGAATAAGTAGGCAAGGCGCTTTTTTTGGTGTGGAATGAACTGTTTCTAGTAAGTCATTTGACAAGGCGAGTGTTTCTATGTCTGTCTATCACACTGTGTCCGTGGTTGCAGATATTAGAAAAGAAAATGCATCAATGGATGTGTCCTGTCTAGTAGAATGCTTCCCAGCATTCATCCTGTCCAATTTATGAATGGATTTCAGATTGCCTTTTCGATGGGTAACACCTGCAATCTTCCTAAGTTTCAGTTTTCTTCTGGACTTCTGCCCCTCTCCAGAATAGGCTCATGGTTTTATGTCTAAGGTATGTACCACTTCCAAGCTGTGTGCCATGACCATGTACTGGATAGCTCAAAGGAATGGCGAGCATCTCTGAAAAATCAGATATTAGTGTGACCATTAAATCTCAGTGGAGAAACCCTGCTTTGGGCCTTTTGCTTACCTATTGTTCTGTTGCACTGAATGTCAGGAAGTTCTTTGCCTCAGGCCACCCCTTTGTGAAGCCTGAAGAAAACAGTTTTCAAATGGAAATGAATGGGCAACACCTGTGGCTCTTTGCTTAATTGCTTTGGAAAGGGATGTGTCTGAATCAGCCTCTTGGCCCTGTGTTAGGCTGTAGCTTAGATTCTCAGCACCTGATGGATCTAAAGAAAGATCCCATGGGTGCATTAAAAACCAAAATGGCCAAAAGAGCAGTCATTGTTTATGAAGACTCTCGCCTTCCTCTCTAAGGTTCCTGACATCCATCAAGTGAGAATAGGGATCCTTTGTTTCAAAAGAGTTCTTCAAAGCCCTGCAGAGGCTATCCCATAGGTGCTTGGGTTTTCTCATGACCCCAATTTACATGAAGAATCTAAACCCTACAGTCAGTAGGCCTCAAATTGGAGAAGCCAAGCTGTATTAACGGCAGGCCGATTTGATCACTCCTGTTTCACAGTCAGGATTTCCAGGCCACACTGACTTTAGGCAAATGAGGGGCAAGGGAGGTTATTTTGGACACTGTCCTGTCCTGCGCCCCTCATGGAAACCTCCATCCAGAGGTTATGATGAGTGTCTATATGGAAGAAGAAAAGGGTTATGTGGGAGCGTTTTGTTTGGAATTGTGGTAATTTGTGTGGCACTTAGAAGAAAAGACTGGGTCCACCTGGGCTTGAACTCTGTTGTGATTCCTCTTAGAGAATGAATTCTGGAACTGACCTCAGAGAAGTATTTTCATGAATTGTGTTTGGTTTTTATTAGGCCATGCATGAGAGTCGCCCTTGGAACCTGAGTTCTAGGTGCAGGGTGGCTTTCCCCAGAGCACTGGGAATCTCAGCCAGGATATCACATGATTTTATTCTGAAAGACTTTGCAGCCACAGTTGAGAGTCAAAACACACATGGACCTCACATTGTAGACCTCAATGGGCCTGGCTTCATGTGACCTTTTGGCCACACTTTGGGAAGTCTTGCCTGTGAGTGTTCTCTAGAGCTTTCATTGAAATGAGCTTCCTCAACATTTAATGGTTCCTGAATAAATTGAAACCCAAAGAGCCTCCAACTTCATCCTTGACAAATGGCTTGATAAATACCATAAAATTTTTGAAATTCCCATGACCAGGTGGCACTGGAGAACTTTTGGATATCCTGTTGCTGACCATCAGTGTACCAGACAGTGCCTTGACTGACTTTGTTTCATGAAAATTGTGTAGAACAGTGATGCCAGTAAGTTGGAGCCTGCTCATTAGTGGGCCTAGAGCAGTGGTGTGAAGGTGTGTGATAAAACATGTGTGGTGGGGCCATGTTTATCTGCCATTGGCTTCCAAATGCCTTGTGACTGACAGGGTACAGCAAGCAGACCCTTATATGTAAAGGCATCTTGTTATATGGATAGGTTTATGGGCAATGTTCAGAATCAGGTTGGCTACCTGGTACCACACGTACATTCTTGTGAGGTGGCTGACTTGGCAGATACAAATTGAGAGAAAAGATCACTCCTACTAAACCCCATTGAAACTGAATATTCAACATATGGGTGAGCTTTCTAGTTGAACAACATTATACATAAATCCATGTTCAGTAAAATGAATATTTTTAGATCTGTGGATAATATATATTATATGATGAATTTTGATTGACATATATATTGCTACTTTTTTGTCTGTGTGTGTTTTGTGTTTGTGTGTGTATATATATATATATATATATATATATATATATATATATATATATATACACACTCTCCAGATATTTCAAAAAATGAAATATATGTGTCTCATATACACTCCCTAAATTCATTCATGTTCATGTATCTGGATTTATAATCAACTATTCACAAGATTATTCTCAGAAATATTCATGCACCTGAAATTTGCCTAATGCTCTCAAATATCAATCCTATTGCTGTCTACATATTTGTTTTTTCCTAAGATTATATATTCAAACTCAATCCTTTTCAAAATATCTAGTCCTGTCACTCACTTTGTAATTTCCCTGATTTCATAATGTCTCTATTGATATCTGCTTTCCTACATATTTTCCCCAGTTCATCATTGTGACTGACTCTTCAACTGTGCTCACATTTACATTCACTCTCTAACTGAAACCGTATTGCTAAAGAACTTTTGTTCTAAATTCTATACTCACTCTTCTTCCTAAACCTACTGACTATCTTCCTAATCCTACCAACTATACCTTTTTCACTGGATGTTCTCTTCTACATTCAATCATCCAAGTAAATGTCGGGGAAGCTTCGGAGAAGGAGACAACCAACAGAGTACTCATGATACAGCAAAAGGTTTATTGGGTTTCCAGCATGCTGGGGCTCAGAGCTCACTTTAATAGAGCAGATAGCCCTGAGAATAGCTTAAGTAGAGTTTGTATACTTTCCCTGGAGAAGGCAGGGAGGGAAGTTTATTGATGGGTCACGACGAGTGGGCAGTTTGCATGCAACTGGGTGAGGGAGTACATTCTGTAGTTTGGCAGTTGGGGACAGCACATTTTGGGAACAAGTTTTGCAAGCATTTCTCAAGATTTCAACAGTTTTTTGTTAAGCATAGGGAAATACAGGAAGTGACAAGTACTTATTTTATTAACCTTTCATTCCTCACTTCTTTTTCTGGCTACTTTTAATCATAAAAATTATCATTGGGGGGTTTCACATTCTATGTCTCCTAGTGGGGTATTACCATAAGTTTAACTCGTCCAATTTGAGCCTGGAGAAAAGAAATTACACGGTTGAGAAAACAGGGTTTTATAGTTAGCAATAATATGAGGATTATTATTGGACCGGCCAGGGTTGATAAAAACGTAGTTAACCAGGGGCACTGTGTGAACCAAGACTCAAACAACCCTTTTTGGGTCTCTCTCTCTCTTGTTGATGCTCTTTAATGTGTCTTTTTAGTTTACTCATAGATTTTATTACAACTCCAGTATGTTCGGCATAAAAACAACATTCTTCCCTCAATGCAGCACAAAGGCCCCCTTCTTTAATGAAGAGGAGGTCCAAACCTCAACTGTTCTGTAAAACAACTTCAGAGAGAGAGGTTAAAGTTTCATGCAAAGCTCTGATGGTGGTTTCTAATATCTTAGTTTTGGTCTATTGCTGCTTCTAATTGGGTAATTTATTGTGTCACATGGACGAGGGCAGTGGTTCCTGGGCCCACCCGTGCAGCAAATCCTATTCCTAATATGATGGCTAAAGTGAGGGATATATGCTCCCAGTGGAACCTGGTTGTATGTCCCCCTATTTGATCTTCAAATGATCCTGCTTCATAATAGAGCACTCTGGGAAACATCTGCACCATTACACGATTAATCACATCTGTTGACCATTTCATGAAAACATAAACAAGGTTTAAGTATATAGAATTATTCTGTTGTAAGGACGGACAAGGCAAGGCACCTAAGATAGCACTAAAGACAGGGAAACAGTCCTATTTGGTTGCAACCGGATTCAGAGGGCATTGCTTCTGTTATAATCAATTAATCCCCTGAAACTCAAGTTTAGGTAGTTTCAGAATTTTGTACCCAACATGTAAGGGAAGGTGCTCAGAAGCTCACAGTCTGCAGAAGTTCAAAAACGCAGTATTTGTTCCTGTTTTTCCCCTGTTCTGGGCAAGTTAACTTTTAAAGGACACCTGGGAGGGGGAGAGCTTTTTCTTCCCTTTCTTATTTTACCCCTGCCAGCTGTTACCATGGAGACCAGTTGGTAACTTCTTTATCTTAGAAATGTAGCCATCTCTGTGAATCCCCAGCTCAAGGACAGAGGCCTTGTTCACATATTTTGTGAAAAACTAGTAAAAGGGTGTCTACCTGAGAAGTGCTGATTTTTTTAGCCACTGGCCAAGTAGAACAGGGCAACACGAAAAGAGGAAGTTTATCTACATTGAACTCTTTTATAGGGACTCTTTTGCTGAAAGTCCTAAAGTCAGCCATGGTGAAGACTTCTGGAGAAGGTCAGTTAAGACTTTTCTGTGGGCCTAGTGCAGAGGGGGAAGACGGGGAAGGTGGGCTGTGATCAGCTCCGTGGATCTGAGAATGAGGAAGGAGAGATGTAAAAGAATAATGGGAAACGGGTTTGAGATTTTCCTAGCAACAAAAACTTGAGCAGTAGAACAGGTAGAGCAGAGAGGAAGATGGGAGTGAGTATCTCAAAACGCATATGAGGGACGTTTAATTATTAGTAAACTGTTTTCAGTGATGACAAACCAACTTTAAAGGCCATTTTTATTACATCTTAGATAGGGGACTGAGGGCTCTCCTCAGCTGGTTTGAGCTTTGGTTTAGCTGGTAAGAAGACCTGGCGGGACCCGGTGCGAGCACTGACAGGACAAGAGAGGAGTGAGTGGGTGGAGGGGTACTTCAGTAACTGCTGCCTCAGCAAGAAGGCAATGGTCTGAGAACCGGCAGAGGTTTGGGTTTTTGATCTAGTAATTGGAGGGGAGGAATCAGGTTGCTGAGGTGGGAGTGACAGCAGAATGTCTGGAGCAGAAGGCTGAGGGTGAGGATCTATTGGAGAAGCATAGTTCAGGATGTGAGTGAAGGAGGGAAAAGGTCACGCAGAATTTGAGGATCTAGAGACCCCTCTGGGGGCCATCGGTTCTTCTTATCTAATTGGTAATATGGCCAATGATGTGTACTGAATTTGATGAGGAGTTTGGGTTCCATCAGGCAGCCCCTGTTTGCTCAAATCCCCATGACTTACAGAAGAAGTCGGCTTTCCCCCCACACAGCCGTGACTGTGGCTTTGAGAGTCTGCCCGGCAAACATAGTAATCTAGGCTAGCCAACCTGCATCTGGCTTGCATGTCCCTTCATCCATAATGTTTGTTTCCATTATCTATGCTACAGAAGTAATTTAATGGAATTTTAGTGGTATCCTCTTCATCAGGGATATCCCAATAGGTAAGACCTATAGCCAGCTGACAAATGTCTGGGAGGAATGATGGCCACCAGGTCCCTCAGGGGGCTGTATGCGAGATAGATTATACTTCTTTTCCAGTAGGATTTGTGATCAGCCATCACTGCTGAATGGGCTGATGTGGCTTAGGACTACTTGTGGCCAAGGAGAGAGTCCACAGACTTATCCACATGGCGAATACGCAATTTGAAGGTTTTACCAGTCTTTTCCAGTTTCCAGCCAGAGTCTGGACAGGGCGCAGGCTTGAGATGAGAGGCATGGATCCAGAAATTGATTCCATCTACCTTTACCACTGGAGGTGTTATAAGTAGCACCGGCTATGGTCCTTTCTAGCGGGGTTTCAAGCATGATACCTGATGTCGTCTTACGTAGATGAAGTCTCTTACTTGATATCGATGTGGAGTCCCTTTGTCCCCAGTTTGGTAGGCAGTGGCCAGCTGTTTACACAGGTATCACTGAGTTCTTTTTAGAGCTTTAAGTCTGTCAAGCAAGGGGGTGTGGATGGAATGGTTAGGTCTTTGAGTCGGGCTTAGGTCCCTTACTGCAGGAGGGCAACAATAGAGAATTTCACAGGGGCTAAGGTTACTCAAAGAAACAGAGGGAGTATTTCTTGCATGAAACATTGCATAAGGCAGGAGCATAGTCCAATCTTTTATGCTGTTCTCTAAGTTTAATTTTCTTAAGGTCTCTTTAATGGTTCAATTTATTCTATCTGCCTGTCCTGAACTCGGGTATCTATAAGCACAATATAACTTCCAATTAATTCCCTGGTTCCTGGCTAACCCCTGACTTACCTGGGCCATGAACACCGGTCCATTATCAGACCCTATTACCGGCTTAGCTTCCTCCAATGGTAAAGAGGCTGAGTCAGCAGCAGGGAAATCCATTTGAGGGTGTTGTGGGTTAGGGGACAAGGACAGGGGATTAGTAAGGGAAGAAGAGTCCAGTAGAGTCAAATCTGTGACTCGGGGAGAACAGGGGGTGGAGGAGGAGGAGGTTGAGAGGGTTTGAGAGATCATGGGGGAAGGAGTAGGAGCAGAGGCAGGAGCAAGGAAAGGCTTCACCCATGGAGGAGGAGATTTGCAGATGTTCTGCCAAGTTAAGATATATGGCTGTTGATCCAGATGGCTATGTGTCCCCGGCTGAGATAATATCTCTGAATTTTTAAATTAGTGCGAAGTAGAAAGATCCTTCTAGGGGCCATCCGAATTCAAAGGTGGGCCATTCTGAGGCACAGAGATTCTGCCAGGTCCAGCATTTTACTAAAACAAGAAAGATTCTGAGCTCTTAAGCGGACTTTGTTCCAGTGATCAAGGGTCAGGGACAGAGGCATTGAACTGCTCTGTCCCATAATGAAAGGTACACAAACAGCAAAAGCAAGGACACATGACACAGATAAGACAAGACCATAAACACAGGCAATGGACGTCAAACACTGAAACCAGGAATGAGTAGCCGGCAAAACCCGATGGGATGACAATACCGAATCTGAAACAAAATATCACTGAGTTGAGGAGACTATTGTTCCTTAATTTCCCGAGTTTTCTGCGGCGTCCCCCAGGGAGGTGCCCTGTGTCTCCGTGACACGTCTCTCAGCCACCTTCGGAGGGAGCTCAGGCTCTTCATCGCCAGAGATTTTGCCAAGCCCTAACATGAAACCTGAAACCAGAAAGAGGTGCCTTACTTGCTCCGAGAGGAGCCCATTGGGGTCTCTCGTCTGCCACTGCCAGAACTCTGTGGAACCTCAATATGTAAAGGTCGGGCGAGTGTCGAAGGAAGAGACCACCAAGAGTCTGTCTCATGCAACAGCAATGGGTTTATTTGGGGTTCAGCATGCTGTGGCTCAGAACTCACTTAAATAGAGCAGAGAGCCCTGAGAACACCTTAAGCACAGCTTATATACTTTCCTTGGAGAGGGAAGAGAGGGAAGTTTACTAATGGGTGAGGGCATGTGGGCGGTTTGCATGACACTGAGTGAGGGAGTACATTCTGCAGTTTGGCAGTTGGGAACAGAACATTCTGGAAACAAGATTAGCAAACATTTCTCAAGATTTCAACAGTGTTTTGTTAAGCATACAGAAAAACAGGAAGTGACAAGTACCTATTTTATTAACCTTTCACTTCGGACTATCCCTTTTCGACTAGATGTTCCTTCTACATTAATTCATCCAAGGTACAAGGTCCTATGGCATTGTATATCGATTTAATTGAGACACCTCTGCAGAACGTAATTCAAAGCTGCATATCCCAATCAAGAGCCCAATGCCCTTCTGGACTTCAAATCATACTTAGATTTCTGTTTTCATACATATATTTCACCTATATATTCTTATACACATAGCAAGTTCCCAATACCATTATTCATCCAGCAGAATGATTTCTAACCCAAACCGAACATGTTATTAACCATAACCATACACTGTTCCCTCAATCTAACTTTACAGAAGAGCAGGGAAAGAGTTGATCTTACAATACTGAAATGTAGGGAATCTTCCACCTCCTGAGAACCTCAAAGGTACATGCAGAAATGATCCCTGGAGAAGAGGTAGGCAGCTATGAAGGACCTGAGAGACCAAAAGTCATCTTCCATGGCAAACAACCTGGTCAGGATAAAAGGTTGTGTATGAATCAGCTTCTCTTCTTAACGTAGAGAAGTTGGACCAAACTAGGCCTGTGTGGAGATCTATTCCTGGGTGCCTATTGTTGATATACCATTCTAACTTGTGAAAGTGTCACAGAAAGTAGGGGCAGCCTCCGTATCATGGGACCCTTGAAAGCAACAGTTAGGACAAAGTGGTTGCCAAGACAGTGACCTCATTCAATTTCTGAAGGAAGGGACCTCACTTAACTTCCTTGGTGATGGAACTCTCTGAATTTGGGATCCAGGAAGCCAGGCACCCAGAGCCAGTCCCTGTTCCAGTCCCAGTGGTCTCACTTGTTTGGATTCAGCAAGGACAGAGTCAGTCTTTGTTGGTACCTACAGATGTGAGGAAGGCCAAATGAGAGGAAATCTCTGAAGCGGGGCTTTTCCTGAGAAAGCAGGTAGTGGCTCACCGCTGGCTACTGAGAACTTCACAGAGTTGGCCAAGGAGACCAGATCTGAGACAGGACAGGCCAATTTGGGGGAACATATTTTGGCCCACAAGTCAGAGGACACTCTGGATAGTCACAGACCTACTTGGGGGAAGGAGGTGCCTTTGTGGGTGTTGTTGTGGGTTTGTGGTTTTGTCTCATTTTCCTAGAATAGGTATTAAAGTCGGTTTGTTTGGATTGAAGTTTAGTGTTTCTAGTAAGTCTTTTGACATGGCGAGTGTTTCTATGTCTCAGTATTTCACTGTGTCCGTGGTTGTATGCATTAGAAAAGAGAATGCATCAATGGATGTGTCCTGTCTAGTAGAAAGCTTCTCAGCATTCAAATTGCCCCATTTATGAATGGACTGTAGCTTGCCCTATTGATGCGCAATACCTGCTATATTCCTAAGTTCCTGTTTTCTTTCTGAATTCTGGCCACTCTACAGAATAGGACCATGGTTTTTTGTTCACGATATGTACCACCTTCAAGCTCTGTGACTGGCCATGTACTGGATAGCTGAAAGAAATGGCAAGCATCTCAGAAAACTCAAGTATCAGTGTGACCAGGAAATTCTCAGTGGAGCAACCCTGCTTTGGACCATTTGCTTACCTATTGTTCTGTTTTCCTGAATTTCAGGAAGGTCTTTGACTCAGGCCACCCTTTTGTGAAGCCTGAAGAAAACAGTTTTCAAATGGAAATTATTGGGCATACATGTGGCTCTTTCCTTAACTGCTTTGAAAAGGGATGTGTCTGAATCAGCCCCTTGGCTCTGTATGAGGCAGTGGCTTAGATTCTCAGCACCTGAGGGATCTAAAGAAATTTCCCATGCGTGCATTCAAAACCAAAATGGCCAAAAGAGCAGTCATTGGCATGAAGTCTCTCGCCTTCCTCTGTAAGGTTCCTGACCTCCATCAAGTGAGAATAGGAATCCTTTGGGTCAAACGAGTTCTTCAAAACCTGCAGAGGCTAGCCAATAGGTGCTTGGGTTTTCTCATGACTCCAATTCACATAAAGAATCAATATCTGACAGTCAGTAGGCCTCAAATTGGACAAGCAGAACAGTATTAACACCAGGCCTATTTGATCACTCCTGGTTAACAGGAAGCGTGTCCAGGCCACCCTGACTTTAGGCAAATGAGGGGCAAGGTAGATTATTGTGGATACTGTCTTGGTCTGCGCCCCTCATGGAAACCTCCAGCCAGAGGTTATGATGAGTGTCTATATGGAAGGAGATGAGGTCCATATGGGAGTGTTTTGGTTTAAATTGTGGTCAATTGTGTGGTAGTTGGAAGAGATGACTGTGTCCACCGGAGCTTGAACTCTGGTGTGATTACCCTTAGAGACTGAGTTCTGGAACTGACCTCAGAGAAGTATTGCAAAAAATAGTGTTGGGATTTTAGGAGGTCACGCATGAGAATCACCCTTGTAATCTGAGATCTAGGCCCAGGATGGCTTTCCACAGTGCTCGGGGATTCTGAGCCAGGAT
Organism: Callospermophilus lateralis; assembly: GCF_048772815.1. Classification (NCBI taxonomy): domain Eukaryota; kingdom Metazoa; phylum Chordata; class Mammalia; order Rodentia; family Sciuridae; genus Callospermophilus; species Callospermophilus lateralis. The sequence goes on along the minus strand of NW_027512509.1, from coordinate 369,742 downwards.
ATCACATGATTTAATTCTTAAAGACTTGGGACCCTTAGTTGAGAATACAAACACACATGGATCTCACTTTGTATACCTCAATGGGCCTGGATTCATGTGACCTTTTGGCCACTCTTTGGGAAGCCTTCCCCGTGAGTGATCTCCAGAGCTTTCATTGAAATGAGCTTCCTCACCATTTAATGGTTCCTGAATTAATTGAAACCCACAGTGCCTCCAACTTCATCCTTGAAAAATGGCTAGATAAATACCATGAAATTTTTGAAATTTCCATGACCAGGTGGCACTGGATAAACTTTGAATGTCCTGTTGCTGATCATGATGGTTCCAAACTGTGCCTTGATTGACTGGGTTTCGTGAAAATGTTGTAGAACAGAGATGCCAGTAAGTTGGAGCCTGCTGAGTAGTGGGCATAGAGCAGTGGACTGTAGGTGTGTAAATAAATATTTTTGGTAGGATCACCTGGATCTTCCATTGGCTTCCAAAAGACTTGCAACTGACATGGTGCAGGCAGCCGACCCTTATATGTAAAGGCATCTTTTTATATGGAGAGGTTTCAGGGCAATGTTCAGAATCAGGTTGCTATAGTCAAGTGGGAAAGCTATGTGGGATTAAAGCCTGGTTCGTACATTCTCTTGTCGACCATGACAAACCACACGTGACAGAACTCCCTCTATCATTGTGTCGCAGTTGAACTCCTTGTATTTCATGAATCTAATACGAAACTCCCAGTTCAGGAGTAAGAAACACCCTGAATATTGGAGCATGACCAAATGGCTTCACAGACCACACGGGAAGACACTTAGCTCCCAGTGGCCACAGTTTACCTACAAAGAGAGCATTCAGAACTGCTGCCTCATTTTCATTAGAAAATAAGGAACCATGTCCTCCAGGTCACATAGATGCAGACCCAGATTTCATGGTGTCACTACAAACGAAACTAAATTTCCTGACAATTACAAATATTTCATGTGCCCAACCACAGAGGAAGTTTCTCAAGAAGTCTTTAGGCCAGCAGAGCTCCATGTTTGTGAAGTGTTTACCCTCTCCCTTACTTTTGGAAACTGTTCTTCTACTTCCAGTGTTGTGAAATTCTGAGCATTTTACATTTCTCATATGTATTCACAAATTTTCTAACTCCTCTCCTCTAATTGTGTCTTACTTGGAGTGATGGTTATGTCAAGCCATTGTTCTGGAAGAGAGTGGGAAATTGTTCCTGTAGTACATGTTTGCATACACATTAGATTAATTTTTCTATTTTCCATTTGAAATACTGAATCCCTGACACCAACCCATACCCTACTAGAATCTGACTACTAATCCTAATATGATGGAGAAAAAGAAACCTAACTGAATAGAAATACAGTCCTTTCATAGGAAGCATGGTGTATACTTGTATTTGCCTTCTGCTTTATCAAGAGTATGTGTTTTAAATCTAGTCAACTTTTTATTATAATATTTCTTCATGAGTTTTTAAAGTTATCACATATGTAAATTCCTGTCTCCCTTTCTCTGTATCCTATTCAGCACATGTATTTTTTATGCACATATACTATCCTACCTGGTATCCCACGTACATTCTTGTGAGCTCACTGACATTGGAATATAAAAATTGTGAAAAGAGATGACTCCCCCTAAATACTGATTGAACTGAAAATTCAACCTATGGGTGAGCTTCCTAGTAAAAAACATTATACATAAATCCATGTTAAGTAAAATGAATATTTTTGGATATGTGAATGAATTATATTTTATGATGAATTTCAATTGGCATATATATTTCTACATATTAATTTGTGTGTGTGTGTTTGTGTGTGTATTTGTGTGTGTGTATATATATATATATATATATATATATATATATATATATATATATATTCTCCAGAATTTCCAAAATATGAAATATATGTATCTTATTATACACTCCCTAAATTCATTCGTATTCATGTATTTGGGTGTATAATCAACTTTACACAAGATTATTCTAAGAAATACTCAACCACCTGAAATACATATTGGTTTCCTACTACTGAAAACTAAGTTCAGTGAATGGTGCTTACAAATCCTAATATTTCTACTGTAACTGACCCAGTTTAACATCAATGCAAATAGATTTCTATGGGACATGATGTGTATTTTGAAGTTCATTTTTATTAAACACTGGTACATTAAAATTTCTTCAGTTTATGTACAACATAGGATATATTTTTTTCATTCACAACTTCACAAATTTATAGGCATTTGGTTCACTTTCAATTACTTACTGTTTCAGAACACATGTATTCCTCCATATTTCTCTACTGTTCTTTTCACTTGACTTCATTCTAAACACATTATTTTCGATTCCATTATCATTGTTCAAGCAAAACTCACTCTTCATGATAAACTGTAACCCTAATATTACCATTAGATATATAACAGGTTGGAATGAATTTATGTATATCAATATAAGATTTCATATATTTTTTTCAGATGCAAATTCAATCCATTATTTAAAGTTGGAACCAGTTATATACTTTATTCACAATATGGTCTATTCATGCATCATCTGAATAATCATCAACACAGGGTACACCTTTTCGTATCCCCAGTACTAATTTATAAGTTTTCAGGATATTGCTCCCCATAATGGTGGCAGAAAGACTCATGTCACCTGATCTACATATACATTTATCACAGTAGTATTCTGGACACAAAATGCAAAGGTCACACTTATGATTGTACCAAAGCCTAAATGGAAAGTGAGCATGGATTATTAAAAACATCTGTCCAGGTTGAGTAATGCTCTCAAATGTCAATCCTCTTTGTTACTACATATTTGTTTTTTTCCTAAGATTATATATTCAACCTCAAGCCTTTTGAAAATATCTAATCCTATCACTCACTTTATACTATGCCTGATTTCTTAATGTCCCTATTGATATCTGCTTTTCTACATATTGTCCCCAGTTCATCATTGTGACTGTAACTTCAAATGTGCTGACATTTACATTCACTCTCTATCTGAAACCCTATTGCTAAAGAACTTTTGGTCCAACTCCTATACTCACTATTCTTCCTAAACCTACTGACTATCTTCCTAATCCTACAGACTATCCCTTTTTGACTGCATGTTCTTTTCTACATTCAAACATCCGAGGTACACGGTCCTATGCCATTGTATATCAATTTATCTGAGACCTCGGTGCAGAACATAATTCAAGCTAAGTATACCAATCGTGGTTTCAATTCCTATCTGGGCTTCAAATCTTTCCTAGATCTCTGTTCTCATACATATATTTCACGTCTATATTCTTATAAATATCACAGGTTCCCAATACCATTATTCATCCAGCATAATTATTCCTAACCCAAATCGAACATGCTATTAACCCTAACCATACACTGTTCCCTCAATCACATTTACAGAAGAGCAGGAACAGAGTTGGTCTTACAATACAGGAAGGTAGGGGATCTTCCACCAGCTGACAACATCAAAAGTCCATGCAGAAATAATCCCTGGAGAAGATGTAGGCAGCTATGAGGGACCTGAGAGAGCAAAAGTCATCTTACATGGAAAACATCCTGGTCATGATGAAAGGATGTGTCTGAATCAGCCTCTCTTTTCTTAATGTAGTGAAGATGGACCAAACCAGGCCTGTGTGGAGAGTTGATCCCGGGTGCCTACGGTTGATATACCATTCTAACTTGTGAAAATGTCAGAGCAAGTAGGTGCAGCCTCCATCTGATGGGACCCTCGGAAGGAACTGTTAGGAAAATGTGGTTGCCAGGGTAGTGACCTCATTCAGTTCCTGAAGGAAATGAACTCAACTTACTTCCTTGGTGATGAAACTCTCTGAACATGGGATCCAGGAAGCCAGGCACCCAAAGCCAGTCCCAGTGCAACTCCCAGTGGTCAAACTTGTTTGGATTTACCAAGGACAGAGTCAGTCTTTCTTGGTACATACTGATGTGAGGTTGGCCAAATGCCAGGAAGATCTGAAGAGGGGCCTTTCCTGAGAAAGCAGGTAGTGGCTCATCGCTGGCTTCTGACAGCATCACAGAGTTGGCCACGGAGACCATATCAGAGACAGGACACCCCAATATGGAAGAATATATCATGGCCCACCAGTCAGAGGACACTCTGGATAGTCAGAGACCTACTGGGGGAAGGAGGTGTCTTTGTGGGTGTGGTTGTGGGTTTGTTGTTTTGTCTCCTGTTCTCAGAAAAGGTAGGAAAGGTGGTTTGTTAGTTTTGGAGTGGACTGTTTCTAGTAAGTCATTTGACAAGGCGAGTGTTTCTGTGTCTATATATCCCATTGTGTCCGTGGTTGTAGACATTAGAAAAGAAAATGCATCAAGGGATTTGTCCAGTCTACTAGAAAGCTTCCCAGCATTCATCCTGTGCAATTTATGAATGAACTGCAGCTTGCCTTATAAATGGGCAACACTCGCCATCTTCCTAAGTTCCTGTTTTCTTCCTGAATTCTGGCCACTCTCTAGAATACGTCATGGTTTTGTGTCCAAGATATGTACCACCCCAAGCACTGTGACATGGCAATGTACTGGATAGCTGAAGGGAATGGCGAGTATCTCAGAAAACTCAGATATCAGTGTGACCAAAAAAGTCTCAGTGGAGAAACCCTGCTTTGGGCCTTTTGCTTCCCTGTCTGTTGCCCTGAATGTCAGGAAGGTCTTTGCCTCCGGCAACCCCTTTGTGAAGACTGAAGAAAACAGTTTTCAAATTGAAATAAATGTGCATCACCTGTGGCTCTTTGCTTAATTGCTTTGGAAAGGGATGTTTCTGAATCTGCATCTTGGCCCTGTGTGAGCCTGTGGCTTAGATTCTGAGCACCTGATGGATCTAAAGAAAGATCCCATGTGTGCATCCAAAACTAAAATGGCAAAAAAGGCAGTCATAGTGGATGAAGTCTCTTGCCTTCCTCCAGACAAAAGCTGAATAAAGATACTATAGAACTCAATAGCACAATCAATAACCTAGACGTAACCAACATATATAAAATATATCAACCATCATCAAGTGGATACACGTTCTTCTCAGCAGCACATTGATCCTACTCCAATATAGACCATATATTATGCAATAGGGAAACTCTTAGTAAATATAAAGGTATGGAGATAATACCATGCACCATATCTGATCATAATGGATTGAAACTTTAAATCAATGAAAAAAAAAAGGAAGGAAAAATTCTACATCACATGGAAAATGCACAATATGTTACTGAATGATCAGTGGGTTACAGAAGACATAAAGGAGGAGATAAAAAAATTCTTAGAGACAAATGACAATAGAGACAAAACATACCGGTTTGTATGGGACACAATGAAAGCCGTTTTAAGAGGGAAATTCATTTCTTGTAATTCTTTCCTCAAAAAAAGAAAAAAACAACAACAAATAAATGAACTCACACTACACCTCAAAAACCTAAAAAAGGAAGAGCAAAAGAACATCAAATGTAGTAGAAGACAAGAAATAATTGAAATTAGAGGAGAAATCAATGAAATTGAAACAAAAAATCTACATTGTAAAAATTGAAATAAATAAGAGTTGGTTCTTTGAAAAAATAAATATGTTCGACAGGCCCTTAGTCATGCTAACGAAGAGAAGAAGAGAGAGAACTCAAATTACTAACATATGGAATAAAGATGGAAATATCACAACACACACTACAGAAACACAGAAGATAATTAGAAAGTATTTCGAAACCCTATATTACAATAAAATAGAAGATAAAGAAGATATCGATAAATTTCTTAAGTCATATGATCTGCCCAGATTGAGTCAGGAAGACACCCACAATTTAAATAGACCAATAACAAAGGAAGAAAAATAAGAAACCATCAAAAGACAACCAACCAAAAAGAGCCCTGGACCGGATAGGTATACAGTGGAGTTCTACAAAACCCTCAAAGAAGAATTAATACCAATACTTTTCAAGCAATTTCAAAAAATAGAAAAAGAAGGAGTTCCTCCAAATTCATTCTATGAGGCCAACATCACCCTGATTCCAAAACCAGACAAAGACACTTCAAAGAAAGAAAACTACAGACCAATACCTCTAATAAACTTGGATGCAAAAATTCTCAATAAAATCATGGTGAATTGAATACAAAAGCATATCAAAATAATTGTGCTTCATGATCAAGTAGGATTCATCCCTGGGATGCAAGCCTGGATCAATTTATGGAAATCAATAAATGTAATCCACCACATCAATAGACTTAAAGACAAAAACCATATGATCATCTCGATAGATGTAGATAAAGCGTTTGACAAAGTACAGCATTCCTTTATGTTCAAAACACTATAAAAATTAGGGATAACAAGAACTTACCTCAACATGGTAAAAGCTATATATGCTAAAACTCAGGCTAGCATCATCCTAAATGGAGAAAAACTGAAGGCATTCCCTCTAAAATCTGGAACAAGACAGAGATGCCCTCTATCACCACTTCTATTCAGTTTAGTTCTTGAAATACTAGCCAGAGCAATTAGACAGACAAAAGAAATTAAAGGCATAAAAATAGAAAAAGAAGAACTTAAATATTCGCTATTTGAGGATGACATGATAATATATTTAACAAACCCTAAAGGGTATGCAAAGAAACTGCTAGAGTTAATAAATGAATTCAGCAAAGTGCCAGTATATAAAATCAACAAGAAAAAATCAAAGGCATTCCTGTATATCAGCAACAAAACTTCTGAAATTGAAATGAGGAAAACCACTCCATTCACAATATCCTCATAGAAAATAAGATACTTGGGAATCAACCTAAAAAAAGAGGTGAAAGATTTATACAATGAAAGTTACATAACTCTAAAGAAAGAGATAGAAGAAGATGTTAGAAGATGGAAAAATGTAGCCTGTTCATGTATAGGCAGAACTAACATCATCAAAATTGCGATATTACCCAAAGTTCTCTACAGGTTTAATGCAATGCCAATCAAAATCCCAATGGCATTTCTTGTAGAAATATATAAAGCAATCATGAATTTCATATGGAAAAACAATAGACACAGAATAGCAATAGCAATTCTAAGCAGGAAGTGTGAATCAGGATGTATAGCGATAACAGAGTTCAAACTGTACTACAAAGCAATAGTAACAAAAACAGCGTGGTACTGGTATCACAAAAGTCAGCTGGACCAATGGTACAGAATAGAGGACACAGAAACCAATCCACAAAAGTACAACTTTCTTATATTTGAAAAAGGGCCTAAAAGCATGCAATGGAGGAAGGATAGCATCTTCAACAAGTGGTCCAGGGAAAATTGGAAATCCATATGCAACAAAATGAAAATGAATCCCTTTCTCTCGCCATGCACAAAAGTTAACTCTAAATGGATCAAGGAGCAAGATATAAAATCAGAGACACTGCATCTAATAGAAGAAAAATTTGGCTACGATGTACATACTGTGGGGTTGGGCTCCAAATTCCTTAATAGGACAGCCATAGCACAAGAGTTAATAACAAGAATCAACAAATGGGACTTATTTAAACTAAAAAGTTTTTTTCGAAACAAGAGAAACAATAAGAGAGGTAAATAGAGAGCCTACATCTTGGGAACAAATTTTTACCCCTCACACTTCAGATAGAGCCCTAATATCTAGAATATACAAAGAACTCAAAAATTAAACAATAAGATAACAAATAAACCAATCCACAAATGGGCCAAGGACCTGAACAGAAACTTCACAGAGGAGGACATACAATCCATCAACAAGAACATGAAAAAATGCCCACCATCTCTAGCAGTTAGGGAAATTCAAGTCAAAACCACCCTAAGATACCATCTCACTCCAGTAAGATTGGCAGCCATTATGAAATCAAACAACAATAAGTGTTGGCAAGGATGTGGGGAAAAGGGTACACTTGTACACTGCTGGTGGGACTGGAAAATGTTGAGGCCAATTTGGAAAGCTGTATGGAGATACCTGGGAAAGCAGGGAAAGGATCCACCATTTGACCCAGCTATCTCACTTCTCGGACTATTCCCTGAGGATCTTAAAAGAGCGCACTATAGGGATACTGCCACATCACTGATCATAGCGGCACAATTCATAATAGCTAAACTGTGGAACCAAACTAGATGACCTTCCATAGGCGAATGGATAAAAAAGGGGCATCTATACACAATGGAGTATTATGCAGCATTAAAAAATGACAAAAATCATTGAATTTGAAGGGAAATGGATGGCATTAGAACATATAATGCTAAGCAAAGCTAGCCAATCCTTAAAAAACAAATGCCAAATGTTTTCTTTGATATAAAGAGAGCAAATAAGAACAGAACAGGGAAGAAGAGCATGAGGAAAATATTAACACTAAATGGAGATGAGTGGGGGGAGAGAAAGGGAGAGAGAATGGAAAGCATATGGAAATGGTAGGAGACACTTAATGTTACACAAAATTCCATATAAGAGGTTGTGAGGGGAAAGGGGGGGAAACAAGGGAGAGAATTGAACAATAGCAGATGAGGTATAGAGGGTAGATGGTTGGGAGGGGAGGGGGATAGTAGGGGATAGGAAAGGTAGAAGAATACAACAATCACTAATATGCCATTATGTAAAAACGTGAGTGTGTAACTGATGTGATTCTACGATTTGTATTGGGGTAAAAATGGGAGTTCATAACCCAAATGAGTCAAATGTATGAAAGATGATATAGCATGAGCTTTTGAACAACCAAAAAAAAGAAAAAAAAAGGAATTTAATTTCCAATATTTGAGACATTTTACAACTTTATTTTTTAATAAAATTGGCTTTTATTTGTTATCTTACTTGCTGTTATCTGCCTTTCAGTTTGAAAAAACGATGTGCTGTAGCCATTCATCCATGTAGTATGTAACAGAAAATTTTCAGTGTCTCCATATAACCAGATTGGCAAGGCATCAAGGTTTCCCTCACAAACAAGATAAAGGCTTTTGCATAAGAAATTTAATATTCTGCAATACAATTTTTTTTAACTTTCCAATTAAATTTCAATTTTTTTTTAAAAAAGAAGAAACTAAACCCCACAGTAAGAAGGCCTCAAAGTGGAGAAGTGGAGCAGTATTAATGGCAGGCCTATTTAATCACTCCTGGTTCACAGGAAGGGTGTCCAGGCCACCCTGACTTTAGGCAAATGAGGGGCAAGAAAGCTTATTTGGGCCACTGTCTTGGGCTGTGCCCCTCATGAAAAACTCCAGCCAGAGGTTATGAGGAGTGTCTATGTGGAAGAAGATGAGGACAATGTGGGAGTGTTTTGGTTTTAATTGTGGTCATTTGTGTGGCAGATGGAAGAGATGACTGGGTCCAACTGGGCTTGAACACTGGTGTGATTCCCCTTAGAGAATGAGTTCTGGAACTGACCTCAGATAAGTATTGCCATGAATTGTGTTGCGATTTCAGGAGGCCACACATGAGAGTCGCCCTTTGAAACTGAGATCTAGGCCCAGGGTGGCTTTCCCAAGAGTACTGAGAATCTCAGCTAGGATATCACATGATTTTATTCTGAAAGACTTGGCACCCATAGTTGAGAGTCAAAACACACATGGACCTCACATTGTAGACCTCAATGGGCCTGGCTTCATGTGACCTTTTGGCCACTCTTTGGGAAGCCTTGCCTGTGAGTGTTCTCCAGATCTTTCATTGAAATGAGCTTCCTCAACATTTAATGGTCCCTGAATGAATTGAAACCCACAGTGCCTCCACCTTCATCCTTGAAATTTGTCTAGATCAATACCATGAATATTTAGAAATTTTCATGACCAGATGGCACTGGAGAACCTTTTGATGTACTTTTGCTGATCATGAGTATACCAGACAGTGCCTTGATTGACTGGGCTTCATGAAAATGTTTAGAACAGAGATGCCAGAAAGTTGGAGACTGCAGAGTAGTGGGCCTAGAGCAGTGGTGGGAAGGTGTATGATAAAACATCTGTGGTGGGGCCATGTGGATCTGCCATTGACTTTCAATTGTCTTGAGACAGACATGGTGCAGCCATCAGACCATTGTATATAAAGGTATCTTGTTATATGGAGAAGTTTCAGAGTAATGTTTAGAATCAGGTTGCTATGATCAAGGGGGCAAGCTATGTGGGATAGAAGCCTGGTTGGTGCATTCTACTGTAGACCAGGATACAAGTACCACACGTGACAGAACTCCCTCCAGCACTGTGTCCCAGTTGAACTCCTTGTATTTCGTGATGCCAATACCAAACTACCAGTGCAGCAGCAAGAAACACCACGAAAAGTGGAAGATGACCAAATGGTTTCACAGTCCACACGGGGAGACACTTAGCCCCCAGTGGCAATAGTTTACCTACAACGAGAGAATTCAGCATTGCTGCCTCATGTTCATTGGAAAATAAGATGCCATGTCCTCCAGGTCACATAGATGCAGACCCAGCTTAGATGGTCTCACTATAAAGGAAGCGAAAGCTCCTGAAAACAACATATATTTCAAGTGCCCAACCTCAAAGGCAGTTTCTCAAGAAGTGTTTAGGCCAGCAGATCTTCATGTCTGTGGAGTATTTCCAATGTCACTTACTTTTGGAAACTCCTCTACCACCTCCAAGGTTGTGCACTCCTGAGCATTTTCGTTGCAGATATATATTTACAGATTTTCTAACTCTTCTCCTCTAATTGTGACTTACTTGGGGCAATGGTAATGTCAAGTCATTCTTCTATATGAGAGAAGGAAGATTTTTTTGTAGCACATATTTGCATACACATTGGATTCATTTTTCAATTTTTCATTCGAAATACTGAATCCTTGACACTAGCCCATACCCTTATAGACTCTGACTACTAATACTAATATGATGAGAAAAATAACCAAAACAGAATAGAAATACAAGCAGTTCAGAAGAGGCATGGTGTGTAGTTGTACTTGCCTTTTGCATGATATAAGGTAGGAGTTATAAATCTAGTCAATTATTTGTTGAAATAATTCTCCATGTGTTTTTAAAGTTAAGAAATATGTGAATTTCTGTCTCTCTTTCTCTTTAGCCTATTAAACACATGTACTTTTATATGCAAAAATAGAATCCTACCTGGTTTCACACGTACATTCTTGTGAGGTGGCTGACTTGGCAGATACAAATTGTGAGAAGAGATCACTTCTCCTAAAGGCTGTTGGAACTAAAACTTCAACCCATGGGTGACCTTCCTAGATGAACAACATTATACATAATCCATGTTCAGTATAATGAATATTTTTTGATATGCAGATGAGTTATTTTTCATGATGAATTTCAATTGGCATATATATTGCTACATTATAATGTGTGTGTGTTTGTGTCTATATATATATATAGTCTCCAGATTTTCAAAATATGAAATATAAGTGTCTTACTATACACTGCCTAAATTCATTCATGTTCCTGTATGGGGATATATAATCAATTTTTCACAAGATTATTCTTAGAAATATACATCCACTGAAATACATATTTGTTTCCTCGTACTGAAAACTAACTTCAGGGAATGGTGCTAAGAAATCCTAATATTTCTACAGTGACTCACCCAGTTTAACATCAATGCAAGTAGACACCTATGGGACATGATGTGTATTTTGAAGTTCATTTTTATTCAACACTGGTACATTACTATTTCTGCAGTTTATGGGCAATATAGGATATATCATTTCATCCACAATTTTACAAATTTATAGGCATTTGGTTCAATTTCAATCACTTCCTACTTGAGAAGACATGTATTCCTCCATGTTTCTTGACTGTTCTTTTCATGAGATTCTTTCCAAACACATTATTTTCGATTTCCATAATCACTTTTGAAACAAAACTCACACACTCTTCATAATAAACCGTAACACTAATATTATCATTAGATGTATAACTGTTCGGAATGAATGTATGTATATCAATGTAAGATTTCTTGTATATTTTCAGATATCAATTCAATCCATTATTTAAATTTTGAACCAGTTATATTATTTATTCACAGTATGGTCTATTAAAGAATCATCTCTATATTCATAGACCCAGGGTATACCTATTTGTATCCCCAATACTAATTTATAAGCCTTTAAAATATTGCTTTCAAAAATGGTGGAAGAAATATTCTAGTCACCTGATATACATATGCATTTCATCACAGTAATATTCCTGACAAAAAATGCAAGTGTCACACTTATGATTGTACCAAAGCCTATATTGAAAGTGAGCATGTATTACTAACAACATCCATGTCCTGATTCACTAATGATCTCGAATATCATTCCTATTGGTGACTACATATTTGTTTCTTCCTAAGATTGTATATTCAAACTCAACCCTGTTAAAAATGTCTTATCCTATCACTCTCTTTGTACTTTGCCTGATTTCCTAATATCTCTATTGATATCTGCTTTCCTACACATTTTCCCCAGTTCATCACTGTGGCTGACTCTTCACATATGCTGAAATTTACATTCACTCTCTAACCAAAACCCTATATCTAAAGTCTTTTGATCCAACTCCTTGGTTCACTCAAATGGGTTCTTCAAATCCCTTCAGAGGGTAGCCCATAGGTGCTTGGGTTTTCTCATGACCCCAATTCTCATAAAGAATCTATACCCCACAGAGAGTAGGCCTCAAATTGGAGAAGTAGAGCACTATTAATGGCAGGCCTATTTGATCACCCCTCGTTCACAGGAAGGGTTTCCATGTCACCCTGACTTTAGGCAAATGAGTGGCAAGTGAGCTTATTTTGAACACTGTCTTGGGCTGCGCCCCTCATGGAAACCTCCAACCAGAGTTTATTATGACTGTCTATATGGAAGAAGATGAGGGCCATGTTGGAGTGTTTTGGTTTAATTGTGGTCATTTGTGTTACGGTTGGAAAGATTCCAGGGTCAACCTGGGCTTTAACTCTTGTGTGATTCCCTTTAGAGACTGAGTTCTGGAACAGATCTCAGCGATGTATTGGCATGAATTGTGTTTGGAATTTAGGAGGCCACACATGAGAGTTGCCCTTGGAGACTGAGATCTAGGCCCAGGTTGGCTTTCCAAAGAGCACTGGGATTCTCAGCCAGGATATCACATGACTTTATTCAGAAAGACTTAGCAGTCATAGTTGAGAGTCAAAACACACATGGACCTCAATTGTAAACCTCAATGGGCCTGGCTTCATGTGACCTTTTGGCCACTCCTTGGGAAGCCTTGCCTGTGAGAGTTGTCCCGAGCTTTCATTGAAATGAGCTTCCTCACTATTTCATGGTTCCTGAATGAATTGAAACCCACAGTGCCTCCAACTTCATCCTTGAAAATTGGCTAGATAAACACCATAAAATTTTTGATATTCCTATGAACAGGTGGCACTAGAAAATCTTTGGATGTCTGTTGCTGATCACGAGTATACCAGACAGTGCCCTGATTGACTGGGTTTCATGAAAATGTTGTAGAACAGAGATGCCAGAAAGTTGGAACCTGCTGAGTAGTGGGCCTAGAGCAGTGGTTGGCAGGTGTATGATAAAACATCTGTCGTGGGGCCACATGGATCTTCCCTTGGCTTCCAAATGGATTGTGACTGACATGGTGCAGCCAGCAGACCCTTACAAATAAAGGGATCTTGTTATATGGAGAGGTTTCATGGCAATGTTCAGAATCAGGTTGCTATGGACATGGGTGCAAGCTTTTTGGGATAGAAGCCTGGTTGGTGCATTCTCCTGCAGACCCTCACTCACCACACATGAGAGTACTCCCTCTAGGACTGTGTCCCAGTTTATCTCCTTGTACTTCATGAAGCCAATACCAAACTCAGAGTACTGCAGTAAATAACACCACAAAAATTCGAGTATGACCAAATGGCTTCACAGACCACACGGTTAGACACTTAGACCCCAGTGGCCTCAGTTTACCTACAAAGAGAGAATTCAGAACTGCTGCCTCATGTTCAATAGAAAATAAGGAACCATGTCATCCAGGTCACATAGATGCTGACCCAGATTTGATGGTCTCACTACAAAGGAAGCTAAAGCTCCTGACAACAACAAATATTTCAAGGGCCCAAACTCAGAGGCAGTTTCTCAAAAATTTATTAGGCCACCAGAGCTCCATGTTTGTGGAGTGTTTATCCTTTCTTTTACATTTGGAAATTCCTCTACCACCTCCAAGGTTGTGAACTCCATTCATTTTTTTTCCAGATATATATTCACAGATTTTCAAACTCTTCTCCACTAATTGTGTCTTACTTGTGGTGAAGGAAATATCAAGGCATTGTTGTGGAGGACAGTGGGAAGATTTTTGTCTAGCATATATTTGTATACACATTAGATTCATTTTCCTATTTTCTATTTGAAATACTGAATTCCTGACAGTAAGCCATACCCTAGTAGACTCTGACTGTTCCCGGGTGCCTATGGTTGGTATACCATTCTAACTTGTGAATGTGACACAGGAAGTAGGGGCAGCCTCCATGTCATGGAGCCATTGGAAGCAAATGTTAGAACAAAGTGGTTGCCAAGGCAGTGACCTCATTCAGTTCCTGAAGGAAGTGACCTACCTCACTTTCTTGGTGATGGAACCCTCTGAACTTGGGATCCAGGAAGCCAGGCACCAAGAGCCAGTCCCAGTCCCTTTCCCAGTGGGTTCACTTGTTTGGATTTACCAAGGACAGAGTCAGTCTTTCTTGTGGATCACTAAATGCCAGGAAAGCTCTGAAGAGGGGCCTTTCCTGAGAAAGCAGGTAGTGACTAACCGATGGCTCCTGAAAACTTTAGAGAGTTGGTAAAGGAGACCAGATCTGAGACAGGACAGGCCATTTCGGGGGAACATAGTATGGCCTATCAGTCTGAGGACACTCTGGTTACTCACAGACCTATGTGGGTAAACGATATGCCTTTGAGGGTGTAGATGTGAGTTTATGGTTTTGTCTCATGTTCTGAGAATAGGTAGGAAAGGCAGTTTGTTTGGTTTGGAGTGGACTGTTTTTAATAAGTCATTTGACATGGTGAGTGATTCTATGTCTGTGTATCCCACTTTGTCGGTGGTTGAAGATATGAGAAAAGTGAATGCATCAATGCATGTGTCCTGACAAGTAGAAAGCATTCCAGGACACATCCTGCCCAATTTATGAATGGACTGTTGCTTGCCTTATCGATGGGCAACACCTACTATTTTCCTTAGTTCCTGTTTTCTTCCTGAATTCTGGCCATTCTCCAGAATAGGCTCATTTTTTTTTGTCCAAGATATGTACCACCTCCGAGCTCTGTGACATGGCCATTTACTGGATACCTGAAATGAATGGGGAGGATCTCAGAAAACTCAGATATCAGTGTGACCAGTAAAGTCTCAGTAGAGAAACCCTGCTTTGTGCCTTTTGCTTACCTACTGTTCTGTTGACCTGAATGTCAGGTAGGTCTTTGCCTCAGACCACCAGTTTGTGAAGCCTGAAGAAACTGCTTTCAAATGGAAATGAATGAGCATCACCCGTGGCTCTTAGATTAATTGCTTTAGAAAAGGATGTGTCTAAATCATCCTCTCGGCTCTGTGTGAGGCTGTGGCTTACAATCTCAGCACCTGATGGATCTAAAGAAAGATCCCATGTGTGCATCCAAAACCAAAATGGCAAAAAGATCAGACATTGTGGATGAAGTCTCTTGCTTCCTCTGTTAGGCTCCTCACCTCCATCAAGTACGAATAGGGATCCTTTGGGTCTAATGAGTTCTTCAAAGACGAGAAAAGGTGCTTGGGTTTCACATGACTCCAAATCACATAAAGAATCTATACCTCACGTTCAGTAGGCCTCAAAAAGGAGAAAAAGAGCATTATTAATGGCAGGCCTATTTGATCAATCCTGGTTCACAGGAAGGGTGTCCAGGAAACCCAGACTTTAGGCAAATGAGGGGCAAGGGAACTTATTTTGGACACTGTCTTGGGCTTCGCCCCTTGTGGAAACCTCCAGCCAGACGTAATGATGAGTGTCTATATGGAAGAATATAAGGGCCATGTGGTAGTGTTTTGGTTTTAATTGAACATGTTAATAACACTAACCATACATTGTTCCATCAATTTAAGTATTCAGAAGAGCAGGGACAGATTTGTTCTTACAATACAGGAATGTAGGGGATCTTCAACCTGCTGAAAACCTCAAAGGTCAATGCAGAAATTATCCCTGGAGAAGATATAGGCAGCTATGAAGGACCAGAGAGAGCAAAAGTAATCTTCCATGGAAAACAACCTGGTCAGGATGAAGGGTTGAGGCTGAATCAACTCTCTATCCTTAACGTAGAGGAGATGGAGCAAACCGGGCCTGTGTGGAGAGCTGTTCCTGGGTACCTATGGTTGGTATACCATTCTAACTTTTGAAAGTGTCTCAGGAATTAGGGGCAGCCTCCATCTCATGGGACCCTTGGAAGCAAGTGTTAGGACAAAGTGGTTGCCACGGCAGTGACCTCATTCAGTTCCCGAAGAAATGACCATCCTAACTTCCTTGGTGATGGAACTCTCTGAACTTGTGACCCAAGTAGCCAGGCACCCAGAGCCAGTCCCAGTCACAGTTCCAGTGGGCTCACTTGTTGGATTTACCAAGGACAGTGTCAGTCATTCTTGGTACCTACTGATGTGAGGATGGCCAAATGCCAGGAGTGCTCTGAAGAGGGGCCTTTCCTGAGAAAGCAGGTAGTGGCTCAACACTGGCTCCTGACAACTTCACAGAGTTGGCCAAGGTGACCAGATCTGAGGCAGGACAGGCCATTTCGGGAGAACACAGTATGGCCCACAAGTCAGAGGACATTCCGGATAGTCACAGACCTACTTGGGGGAAGAAGTTGAATTTGTGAGTTCGGGTGGGGTTTGTGGTTTTGTCTCATGTTCTCAGAATAGGTAGGAAAGGAGGTTTGTTTGGTTTGGAATTATCTGATTCTTCTAAGTCCTTTGACAATGCGAGTTTTTCTATGTCTGTGTATCCCACTGTGTTAGTGGTTGTAGACATTAGAAAAGAGAATGCATCAATGGATGTGTCCTGTCTAGTAGAAAGCTTCCCAGCATTCATCCTGCCCAATTTATGAATGGACTGCGGCTTGCCTTATGGATGGGCAACACCTGCAATCTTCCTAAGTTCCTGATTTCTTACTCAATTCTGGTCACTCTCAAGAATAGACTCATGGTTGTGTGTCCAAGATATGTACCACCTCCAAGGTCTGTGAAATGGCCATGTACTGGATAGCTGAATGGAATGGCCGAGCATCTCAGAAAACTCAGATAGCAGTGTGACCAGGAATATCTCAGTGGAGAAACCCTGCTTTGGGCCTTATGCATACATATTTTTCTGTTGCCCTGAATGTCAGGAAGGTGTTTTCCTCAGGCCAAAACTTTTGGAAGCCTTAACAAAAGACTTTTCAATTGGAAATAAATGTGCATCTCCTGTGGCTCTTTGCTTAATTGCTTTGGAATGGGATGTGTCTGAATCAGCCTCTTGGCCCTGTGTGAGGCTGTGGCTTAGATTCTATGCACCTTATGGATCTAAAGAAAGATTCCATATGTGCATCCAAAACCAAAATGGCTAAAAGTAGAGTCATTGTGGATGAAGTCTCTTGCCTTCCTCTGGTAGGGCACTTACTTCCATCAAGGAAGAATAGGGATCCTTTGTGTCAAATGGGTTCTTCAAAGCTCTGCAGTGGCTTGCCCATAGTTCTTGTGGTTTCTCATGCGTCCAATTCCCAAAAAGAATTTAAACCCCTCAGTCAGTAGGCCTCAAATTGGAGAAGTGGAGCAGTATAAATGTCAGGCCTATTTGATCACTCCTGGTTCATAGGAAGGGTGTCCAGGCAAACGTGACTTTAGGCAAATGAGGGACAAGGAAGCTTATTTTGGACACTGTCTTGGGCTGTGCCCTCATGGAAACCTCCAGCCAGAGGTTATGATGAGTGTCTATATGGAAGAAGATGAGGGTCATGTGGGAGTGTTTAGGTTTTAATTGTGAGAGATTACTGGTTCAACCTGGGGTGAATTCTGGTGTGATTCCCCTTAGAGACTCAGTTCTTGAACTGACCTCAGAGAAGAATTGCCATGAATTGTGTTAAGATTTTTGGAGGCAACGCATGAGAGTCGCCATTGGAAGCTGTGATCTAGTCCCAGGGGGACTTTCCACAGTTCACTGGGACTCTCAGCCAGAGAATCACATAATTTTATTCTGAAAGACATGGCAGCCACAATTGAGAGTCAAAACACACATGGACCTCACATTTTAGACCTCAATGGGCCTGGCTTCAAGTGACGTTTTGGCCACTATTTGGGAAGCCTTGCCTGTGAGAGTTCTCCAGAGCTTTCATTAAAATGAGATTCCTCACCATTTAATGGTTTCTGAATAATTGAAACCCACAATGCCTCCAACTTCATCCTTGAAAATGGTTACATAAATATCATGAAATTTTTAAAATTACCATGACCAGGTGGCACTGGAGAACCTTTGGATGTCCTGTTGCTGATCATGAGTATACCAGAGAGTGCCTAGATTGACTGGGTTTCTTTAACATGGTGTAGAACACAGATGCCAGTAAGTTGGAGTCTGCTGAGAAGTGGACCTAGAGCAGTGGTGGGCAGGTGTGTGATAAAACATCAGTGGTACGGCCATGAGGATCTAGCATTGGATTCCAAATGCCTTGTGACTGACATGGTGCAGGCAGCAGACCCTTCTATGTAAAGGCATCTTGTTATATGCAGAGGTTTCAGGGCAATGTTCAGAATCAGGTTGCTATGGTCAAGGGGGAAAGCTATCTGGATAGAAGCCTGGTTGGTGCATTCTCCTGCAGACACTGACCCACCACACGTGACAGAACTCCCTCCAGCACTGTGTCCCAGATAAACTCGTTGTATTTCATGAAGCAAACACCAAACTCCCAGTGCAGCAGCAAGAAACACAACGAAAAGTGGATCATGACCAAATTGCTTCACAGTCCAAACGGGGAGACACTTAGCCCCCAGTGGCCACAGTTTACCTGCAAAGAGAGAAACCAGCACTGCTGCCTCATGTTCATTGAAAAATAAGATGCCATGTCCTCCAGGTCACATAGATGCAGACCCAGCTTTGATGGTCTCACTAGAAAGAAGCTAAAGCTCCTGAAAACAACATATATTTCAAGTGCCCAAACTCAGAGGCATTTCTCAAGAAGTCTTTAGGCCAGCAGAGCTCCATGTTTGTGGAGTGTTTATCCTGTCCCTTACTTTTGGAAACTCCTCTACCACCTCCAAGGTTGTGAATTTCTGAGGATTTTTCATTGAATATATGTATTCACACATTTTCTAATTCTTCTCCTCTAATTGTGTCTTTCTTGGTGCGAAGGTAATGTCAAGGCATTTTTCTGGATGAGAGTGGGAAGATTTTTGTGTAGCATATATTTACATACACATTGGTTTCATTTTCCAAATTTCCATTAGAAATACTGAATCCATGACACTAACCACTACATTACTAGACTCTGACTACTAATCCTAATATGATGGAGAATAAAAACCCAAACAGAATAGAAATATAAGCAGTTCAGAGGATGCATGTTGTATAGTGGGACTTGCCTTTTGCATTATATAGGGTAGGAGTTATAAATCTAGTCAATTTTCTGTTGAAATATTTCTCCATGTATTTCTAAAGTTAACAAATATGTGAATACCTGACTCCCTTTCTCTGAAGCCTATTCAGCACATGTAATTTTATATGCACATATAGAATCCTACCTGGAATCACACGTACATTCTTGTGAGATGGCTCACTTGGCAGATACAAATTGTTAGAATAGTTCACTCTTCCTAAATGATGCTGGAACTGAAAATTCAACCAATGGGTGAGCTTCCTGGTTGAACAACTTTACACAAAAACCCATGTTCAGTAAAATAAATATTTCTGATCTGTGGATGATATATATTTCATGGTGAATTTCAATTGGCATATATATTCCTACTTTTTAAAGTCTGTTTGTGTGTGTGTGTGTATACATACTCTCCAGATTTTTCAAAATATGAAATATGTGTCTTATTATACACTCCCTAAAATAATTCATATTCATGTATGTGGATTTTTAATCAACTTTTCACTAGATTATTCCCAGGAATATTCACACACCTGAAAAACATATTTGTTTCCTCGTACTGAGAACTATCTTCAGTGAATGGTGCATACAAATCCTTGTATTTCTGCAGTAACTTACCCAGTTTAACATCAATGCAAATAGATTTCTATGGGACATGATGTGTATTTTGAAATTCATTTTTATTCAACACTGGTACATTGCAATTTCTTCCGTTTATGCACATCATAAAATATATATTTCATCTAGAAATTCGAAAATTAATAGGCATTTGTTTCATTTTCAATCACTTCCTGCTTCAGAACACATGTATAACTCCATGTTTCTTGACTGATCTTTTCATGAGGTTTCTTTTTCGATTTCCTTAATCATTTTTGAAGCAAAACTCACACACTCTTCATGATGAACCATAACCCTAATATTACCATTAGATGTATATTTGGTTTTAATGAATGTATATATATCAATATAAGATTTCCTCTATGTTTTCATTTATCAATTCAATCCATTATTCAAAGTTGGAACCAGTAATACTATTTATTCACAGTATGGTCTATTCATGCATTATCTCTATATTCATAGACACAGGGTACACCTATTTGTACCCCCAGTACTAACTTATACGTCTTCACAATATTGCTCCCAGAAATGGTGGAAGAAATACTCATGTCACCTGATCTACATGTACATGTTATCACAGTAATATTCTGGAAACAAAATGCAAAGGTCACAGTTATGATTGTACCAAAACCTAAATGAAAAGTGAGCATGGATTACTAAAAATATTCCTGTCCAGGTTGCTACCGCTCTCAAATGTCAATCCTATTGGTGACTATATATTTGTTTCCTCCTAAGATTATATATTCAACCTCAAGCCTGTTGAAAATGTGTAATCCTATCACTCACTTTATACTTTGCCTGATATCCTAATGTCTCTATTGATTTCTGCTTTCCTAAATATTTTCCCAGTTTATCATTTTGACTGACTCTTCACATGTGCTGACATTTAAATTCACTTTCTAACCGAAACCCAATTGCTAAAAACATTTCCTCCAAAACCTATAATCACTATTCTTTCTAAACCTACCGACACTTTTCCTAATCCTACCGACTATAGCTTTTCGACTGGATATTCTCGTGACATTCAATCATCCAAGGTACAAGGTCCTATGACATTGTATATGGATTTATTTAAGACATCTGTGCAGAACGTAAGTCAAAGCTAAGTATCCCAATTAAAGGCCCAATGCCCTTCTGGGCTTCAAATTTTACCTAGATTTCTGTTTTCATACTTATATTTCACCTAAATATTCTTGTAAATATCGCACATTCCCAATACCATTATTCATCGCTCAGAATGATTCTTAATCCAAATCGAACCTGTTATTAAGCCTAACCAAACACTGTTCCCTCAATCTAACTTTACAGAAGAGCAGCGACAGAGTTGGTCTTACAATACAGGAATGTAGGGGATCTTCCAGATGCTGAGATCCTCAAAGTTTTAAGCAGAAACGATCCCTGGAGAAGACATAGGCAGCTATGAAGGACCTGAGAGAGCAAAAGTCATCTTCCATGGCAAACAACGCACTCAGGATGAAGCATTGTGTCTGAATCAGCCTCTCTTTTCTTAATGTAGAGAAGAGGGACCAAACCAGGCCTGTGTGGAGAGCTGTTCCCGGATTCCTATGGTTGATATACCATTCTAACTGTTGAAACTGTCTCGGGAAGTAGGGGCAGCCTCCACCTCATGGGAACCTTGCAATCACCTGTTAGGACAAAGTGGTTGCAAAGGCAGTAAAGTCACTCAGTTCCTGAATGAAGCGACCTACCTCACTTCCTTGGTGAAGAAACTCCCTGACCTTGGGCTCCAGGAAGACAGAGAATACCAAGACCTTGTCACAGTTCCAGTGCCAGTGGGCTCCATTGTTTGGAAAAACCAAGGATAGACTAAGTATTCCTTGGTACCTACTGATATGAGGATTTCAAATGCCAGGAGAGCTCTGAAGAGGGGCCTTTCCTGAGAAAGCAGGTAGTGGTTCACCGCGACCAGATCTGAGACAGGACAGGCCTTTTGGGGGAACATAGTATGGCCCACCAGTCAGAGGACACTCCAGATAGTCACAGACCTACTTGAATGAAGGAGGTGCGTTTGCGCGTGTGTGTGTGATTTTGTGGTTTAGTCTCTTCTTATGAGAATAGGTAGGAAAGGCGGTTTGTTTGGTTTGGAGTGGACTGCTTCTAGTAAGTAGTTTGACAAGGCAATTTTTTGCATGTCTTTGTAACCCACTGTGTTCGTGGTTGTAGACCTTAGAAAAAAGAATGCATCAATGTGTCCTGTCTAGTAGAAATCTTCCCAGCATTCATCCTGCCCAATTTAGGAGTGGACTGCCCCTTGCCTTATGGATGGGCAACACCTGCAATCTTCCTAAGTTCCTGATTTCTTCCTCAATTCTGGTCACTCTCAAGAATAGGCTCATTGTTTTGTGTCCAAGATATGTACCACCTCCAATCTGAGTGACATGGCCATGTACAAGATAGATGAAGGGAATGGCGAGCATCTCAGAAAACTCTAATATCAGTGTGTCCAGGAAAGTCTCAGTGGATAAACCCTGCTTTGGGCCTTTTGCTATTGTTCTGTTGCCCTGAATGTCAGGAAAGTCTTTGCCTCAGGCCATCCCTTTGTGAATCCTGAAGAAAACAGCTTTCAAATGGAAATAAATGGACATCAACTGTGGCTCTGTGCTTAATTGCTTTGGAAAGGGATGCGTCTGAATCAGCCTCTTGGTCCTATGTGAGGCTATAGCTTAGATTCTCAGCACCTGATGGATCTAAAGAAAGATCCCATGTGTGCATTCAAAACCAAAATGGCAAAAAGATCAGTAATTGTGGATGAAGTCTCTTGCCTTCCTCTGTAAGGTTCCTGACCTCCAGCAAGTGAGATTAGGCATTCTTTGGGTCAAATGAGTTCTTCAAAGCCCTGTGGAGGCCATTAACAGGTGGCACTGGAGAACTCTTAAATGGTCTGTTGCTGATCATGAGTATACTAGCCAGGGCCTTTATTGACTGAGTTTCATAAAAATTATCTAGAACAGCAATGCCAATAAGTTGGAGCCTGCTGAGTAGTGGACCTAGAGCAGTAGTGTGTGATAAAATATCTGTGGTGGGACCATGTGGATCTGCTATTGACTTCCAAATGGCTTGTGACTGACATGGTGCAGCCAGCAGACCCTTCTATGTAAAGGCATATTGTATATGGAGAGGTTTCAGGGTAATGTTAAGAATCAGGTTGCTGAGGTTAAGGGGACAAGCTATCTGGTATTGAAGCCTGGTTGGTACATTCTCCTGCAGAACGTGACCCACAACACGTGACAGAACTTCCTCCAGCACTGTGTTCCAGTTGAACTCATTGTATTTCGTGAAGCAAATACCAATGTCCCAGTTCAGCAGCAAGAAACACCACAAAAGTTGGAGGATGAACAAATGGCTTCAGAGTCCACATGGGGTGACACTTAGCCCCCAGTGGCCACAGTTTACATACAAAGAGAGAAATCAGCACTGCTGCCTCAGGATCATTGGAAAATAAGAAACCAAGATCTTCTTGTCACATAGATACAGACCCAGCTTTGATGGTCTCACTAGAAAGGAAGCTAAAGCTTCTGACAAACACATATATTTCAAGTGCCCACCCTCAGAGGCAGTTTCTCAAGAAATCTTTTGGCCAACAGAGCTCCATGTTTGTGGAGTGTTTACCCTGTCCCTTACTTTTGGAAACTGCTCTACAACCTCCAAAATTGTGAACTTTTGAGCATATTCCACTACAGATATATATTCACAGATTTTCTACCTCTTCTCTTCTAATTGTGTATTATTTGGGGTGAAGGTAATTTCAAGGCATTGTTGTGGATGAGAGTTGGAAGATTTTTTTGTAGCACATATTTGCATACACATTGGATTCATTTTTCAATTTTCCATTCGAAATACTGAATTCCTGACACTAACCCATAACCTACTAGAATCTGACTACTAATCCTAATATGATGGAGAGCAATAACCCAAACAGAATAGAAATCCAAAAAGTTCAGAGGAGGCATGGTGTATAGTTGAACTTGCCTTTTGCATTATATAGTGTAGGAGTTATAAATCTAATCAATATTTTGTTGACATAGTTGTCCATGTGTTTTTAAATTTAACAAGTATTTGAATTCCTGTCTCCGTTTGTCTGTAGCCTATTCAGCACATGCATTTTTATATGCACATATAGAATCCTACCTGGTATCAAATGTACATTCTTGTGAGGTGGCTGACTTGGCAGATACAAATTATGAGAAGAGATCACTCCTCCTAAACGCTGTTGGAACTGAAAATTTAACCTAAGGGGGAGCTTCCTAGTTGAACAACATTATACACAAATCCATGTTCAGTAAATTAAATATTTTTGGATCTTTGGACGATATGTATTTCTACATCAATTTCAATTGGCATATATATTGCTACATTTCAATGTCTCTGTGTGTATATGTGTTTGTTTGTGTGTGTGTGTGTATATATATATATATATATATATATATATATATATATATATATACTCTCCAAATTTTTAAAAATATGAAATACTTCTGTCTTCTTTTACACACCCTAAATTCATTCATATTCATGTATGTGGATTTATAATAAACTTTTCACAAGATTATTCTCAGAATTATTCATCCACCTGAAATACATATTTGTTTTCTAGTACTGACAAGTAACATCAGTGAATGGTGCATACAAATCCTAATATTTCTACAGTAACTGACCCAGTTTAACATCAATCCAAGTAGATTACTATGGGACATGATGTACATTTTGACGTTCATTTTTATTCAACACTGGTACTTTACTATTTCTTCAGTTTATTCACATCATAGGATATGTATTTCATCCACAAGTTAGCAAAATTATTTGCATTTGTGTCACTTTCAATCACTTTCTACTTCAGAACACATGCATTCCTCTATGTTTCTTGACTGGTCTTTTCATGAGACTTCTTTCCAAACACATTATTTTCCTTTTCCATTCTCACTTTTGAAGCAGATCTCACACACCTTTCATGATAGAATATAACCCTAATATTACCATTAGATGTATAACTCATTGGAATGAATGATTCTATATCAATATAAGATTTCTTATATATTTTCAGATATCAATTCTAGCAATCCATTATTTGAAGTGGAATCAGTTATATTATTTATTCACAGTATTGTCAATTCATGAATTACTTCTATATTCATAGACACAGGGTACACCTCTTTGTACCCCCAATACTAATTTATTTTTTTTTATTTTGCATTCTTTCTTAAAGTATTTTTATATTATTTTCAACAACATTTGAAACAACAGGATTTTCTAAATAGACTTGTCTTTAGCATACCCAGATGAAAAAATATAATTCTATTTCATATCCCTTTGTGGGATAATGTGGGTTTTTTGTACTGAAAAAATGCTAGGAATATTAGAATATATGATCCGTTAGCCAACTTTGTTTGTTTGTTTGTTTGCTTTTGCAAAGCTAGGAATTGAACCCTAGTAGTAACTAGTAATTCTACTCATTCAGAAAAGTTAGTGTGTCATTTTATTGAAATAACCATACTGGATATAAAATAGATACACATGTGATACAATAGATTGCATGGTATATAAATTTGTATCTCAGTAAAGCTGTAATTAAAATAAAATTTAAAGTATTGAAATTCAGGCAAAGGATAGGAAAGATATTTGTGTCTGTTTTTCAGAAGTTTATTGTCATCCATTTAAAAAATCTTTTAAAAGAGATTGCATTTGAACAAAAGGTATTGTTTAGTGTGCTTTCTCTGTATTCTTAGTGGTTCTTCACTATTACTATTTTATTCACACCCTCTTAATTTCTTATTGTTGAGCCAATTCTGCATCTAAATGTAGTGGCAAGATATATTCAGAAGTCTGGTGCAATAGTGCATGCCTGAAATCCCAGCTACTAAGACCCTTTCTCAAAACAACAAAAAAGTAGTGGGGGTGGGGAGCATGGATGTAGTTTAGCAGTCAAGTGCTTTCCGAAGCATGTGGAGGCCCTGGGTTCTATCTGCAGCACCGCAAAAGCAAAACAAACAAAAGACGTATTCCAGAGATTTTGATTATTTCTGCAGGAGACATGCAGTCAAGACTAAGTAATTTGAAACAGGAGTGGCACAAGAAGTGGAAGATAAAGTATCAATTTTTTTTCTTTTTTTTTGGTTAGAATTAGTTCACTTTGCATTCCTTGCGTATGCATCTCTACCTTTGGAACCACATTGGTAAAAGTTTGTGTAAGAATTGTTTGTTGGCATATCCTAGAGTGCTCAATTTATACGTCTTCAAAATATTGCTCCCAGAAATTGTGGAAGAAATACTCATGTCACCTGATCTACATATACATTTTATCACAGTAATATTCGGAACACAAAATGCAAAAGTCACACTTATGATTGTACCAAAGGCTAAATAGAAAGTGAACCTGTATTATTAAAAACATTCATGTCCAGGTTGCCTAATACTCTCAAATGTCAATCCTATTGGTGACTACATATTTGTTTCTTCCTAAGATTATATATTGAAACTCAACCCTGTTGATAATGTCTAATCCTATCACTCACTTTATACTTTGCCTGATTTCCTAATGTCTCTATTGATATCTGCTTTCCTACATATTTTCCCCAGTTCATCATTGTGACTCATTCTTCACATGTGCTGACATTTACATTCATTCTCTAACCGAAACCCTATTACTAAAGAACTTTTGGTCCAAATCCTATACTCACTCTTCTTCCTAAACCTACGGACTATATTCCTAATCCTACTGACTATCCCTTTTGACTGGATGTTCTCTTCTACATTCAATCATCCAAGTAAAGGTCGGTCGAGTGTCGGAAGAGGAGACCACCAAGAATCTATCTCATGTAACAGCAAAGGGTTTATTGGGGGTCCAGCATGCTGGGGCTCAGAGTTCACTTGAAAAGAGTAGAGAGCCCTGAGAACAGCTTAAGCAGAGGTTAAATACTTTCCCTTGTGAGTGCAGGGAGGAAAGTTTATTGATGTGTCAGGGCGAGTGGTCAATTTGCATGCAACCTGGTGAAGGAGTACATTCTGCAGTTTGACAGTTGGGGACAGCACATTCTGGGAACAAGATTGGCAAACATTTCTCAAGATTTCAACAGTGTTTTGTTAAGCGTACAGAAAAACAGGAAGTGACAACTACATATTTTATTAACCTTTCAATCGACACTTCTTTTTCTGGCTACTTTTAATCATAAAAATGATCATTGGGGGGTGTCACATTCTATGTCTGCTAGTGGGGTATTACCATTAGTTTAACTTGTCCAATTTGAGCTTGGAGAAAATAAATTACATGGTTGAGCAAGCAGGGTTTAATAGTTAGCAATAATATGAGGATTATTATTGGACCGGCCAGCCGACAAGACAAGACAAGACAATAAAGACAAGACAAGACAATAAAGACAGGATATGGAAGTCCAACACTGAGACCAGGACTTAGTAGTTGGCAGAACCCGATCGGTTGGCAATAACGAATCTGAAACAAAATATCACTGAGTCATGGAGACTATTGTTCCTCAATTTTCTGAGTCCTCTATGACGTCACCCAGGGACTTGGCCTGTGGCTTTGTGACATGACTGTCAGCCATCGTTGGAGAGAGCTCACGCTCTTCATTGACATCCATTTTGCCAAGCCCTGACCTGAAACCTGACCAGAAAGAGGCACCTTACTTACCCTGAGAGGAGTTTGTTGGGGTCTCTTGTCCACCGCTGCCGGATCTCAGTGGAACCTCCATATGTAAAGGTCCGGTGACAATCGGGGGAAGAGACCACCAAGAGACTGTCTCATGCAAAAGCAAAGGGTTTATTGGGGGTCCAGCATGCTGGGGCTCAGAGCTCACTTGAATAGAGCAGAGAGCCCAGAGAACAGCTTAAGCAGAGCTTATATATTTCCCTTGGACAGGGCAGGGGGGTAAGTTTATTGATGGGTCCGGGCGAGTGAGCGGTTTGCGTGCAACCGGTTGAGGGAGTACATTCTGCAGTTTGGCAATTGGGGACAGCACATTCTGGGAATAAGATTAGCAAACAGTTCTCAATATTTCAAAAGTGTTTTGTTAAGCATACAGAAAAACAGGAAGTGACAAGTACTTATTTTATTAACCTTTCACTGCGAACTATACTTTGCCAGAATTCCTAATGTCTCTATTGTGTTTGTTAAAGTTCATTTTTATTCAAACCTGGTACGTTATTATTTCTTCAGTTCATGGACATCATAAGATATTTCCTTTCATTCACAAGTTTACAAATTTATAAACATTTGGTTCACTTTCAATCACTTCCTCCTTCGGAAGACATATGTTCCTCCATGTTTCTTGACTGGTCTTTTTACTAGACTTCTTTCTAAACATATTATTTTCGATTCCATAATCATTTTTGAGGCAAAACTCACACACTATTCATGATAAATGATAACCCTAACATTACAATTAGATATATAACTGGTTGGAATGAATGTATGTATATCAATATAAGATTTTCTATATATTTTCAGATATCAATACAATCCATTATTTAAATATGGAACCAGTTATATAATTTATTCACAGTATGGTCTATTAATGCATCATCTCTATATTCATCAAAACAGGGTAAACCTAATAGTATCCCCAGTACTAATTTATAAGTTTTCAAAATATTGCTCACAGAAATGGTGAAAGAAATACTCATGTCACCTTAGCTACATATACATATTATCACACTAATATTCTGGACACAAAATGCAAAGGTCACACAGAACATAATTTAAGCTAAGTATCCCAATCAAGGGCCCAACGTCCTTCTGGGCTTCAAATATTACCTAGATTTCTGTTTTCATACTTATATTTCACCTCCATGTTCTTGTAAATATCACAGGTTCCCAATATCATTATTCATCCAGCAAAATGATTCATAACCCAAATCGAACATGCTATTAACCCTAACCATTCTGTAAACTGAGATTGTTCACTCAATCTCACTTTACAGAAGAGCAGGGACAAAGTTAGTATTACAATACAGGAAGTTAGGAGATCTTCCACCTGCTGAGTACCTCAAAATCCATGCAGAAATGATCCCTGGAGAAGACGTAGGCAGCTATGAAGGACCTGAGACAGCAAAAGTCATCTTCCTTTGCAAACAACCCGATCAGGATGAAAGGATGTGTCTGAATCATCCTATCTCTTCTTAATGTAGGGAAGATGTATGAAACCAGGCATGTGTGGAGAGCTGTTCCCAGGTGCCTATGTTTCTATACCATTCTAACTTGTGAAAGTGTCACAGGAAATAGAGGCAGCCTCCTTTTCCTGAGACACTAGGAAGCAACTGTTAGGACAAAGTGGTGGCCAAGACAGTGGCCTCATTCATTTTCTGAAGAAAGTGACCTCACCTCACTTTTTTCATGATGGAACTCTCTGAATTTTGTGATCCAGGAAGCCAGGCACCAAGAGCCAGTACCAGTCCCAGTCCAAGTGGGCTCACTTGTTTGGATTTACCAAGTAAAGAGTCAGTCTTTCTTGGTACCTACTGATGTGAGGGTGGCCAAATGCCAAGAAAGCTTTGAAGAGGGTCCTTTCCTGAGAGGGCAGGAAATGGCTCACCACTGCCTCCTGAAAACTTCACAGAATTGGCCAAGGAGACCAGATCTGAGACAGGACCGGCCATTTCTGGGGAACATTCTATGGCCTAATAGTCAGAGGACACTCCGGATAGTCACAGACATACTTGGGGAAGGAGGTGACTTTGTGTGTGTGGATGTCAGTTTGTGGATTTGTCTCATATTCTGAGAATAGGTAAAAAAGGAGGTTTGTTTGGTTTGGAGTGGACTGTTTCTAGTAAGTCATCTGACAAGGAGACTGTTTCTATGTCTGTGTATCCCACTGTGTCCTTAGTTGTAGATATTAGAAAAGAAAATGGCTCACTGGGTGTGTCCTGTCTAGTAGAAAGCTTCACAGCATTCATCCTGCCCAATTAATGAATGGACTGAGGCTTGACTTATCCATGGGCAACACCTAGTATCATCCTAAGTTCTTGAATTCTTCCTGAATTCTGGCAACTCTCCAGAAAGGCTCATGGTTTTTTGTCCAAGATATGTACCACCTCCAAGCTCTGTGACATGGCCATGTACTAGTTAGCTGAAAGGAATGGCGAGCACACCAGAAAACTCAGATATTGGTGTGACCAGGAAAGTCTCTATGGTGAAACCTGGCTTAGGGCCTTTTGCTTAACTATTGTTCTGTTGCCCTGAATGTCAGGAACCTCTTTGCCTCAGGCCACCCCTTTATAAAGCCAGAAGAAAACAATTTTCAAATGGAAATGAATGGGCATCACCTGTGCCTCTTTGATGAATTGTTTTGGAAATGGTTATGTCTGAATCAGACTCTGGGCCCTGTGTGAGGCTGTGGCTTAAATTGTCAGCACCTCTTGCTGATCATGAGTGTACCAGACAGTGCCTTGATTGACTGGGATTTATGAAAATGGTGTAGAACAGAGATGCCATTAAGTTGGACCCTCCTGAGTAGTGAGCCCTGAGCTGTGGTGTGCAGGTGTGTGATAAATCTTCTGTGGTTGCGCCATGTGGTTTTGCCATTGAATTCCAAATGGTTTGTCACTGACACGGTGCAGTGACCAGACACTTATATGTAAAGGTGTCTTGTTAAATGGATAGTTTTCAGGGCAATGTGCAGAATCAGGTTGCTATGGAGAAGGGGGCAAGTTATGTGGGAATGAAGCCTGGTTGGTGCATTCTCTTGTAGACCCTGAAAAACCACAAATGACAGAACTCCCTCCAGGACTGTGTTCCCGTTGAACTCCTTGTATTTTGTGAGGCAAATACCAAACTCTCAGTGCTGCAGCAGGAAACTCTACGAAAATGGAGGATGAACAAAAGGCTTCACAGTCCACACAGGGAGACACTTAGACCCCAGTGGCCACAGTTTACATACGAAGAGAGAATTCAGCACTGCTGCCTCATGTGTATTGGAAAGCAAGAAAGAATGTCCTCCAGGTCACATAGATGCAGACCCAGCTTTGATGATCTCACTACAAAGGAAGCTAAAGCTACTGACAACATATATTTCAAGTGCCCATCCTCAGAGGCAGTTTCTCTAGAAGTCTTTAGGCCAGCAGACCTCCATGTTTGTGGAGTGTTTACCCTGTCCCTTACTTTGGGATACTCCTCTACCACCTCCAAGTTTGTGAACTCCTGAATATTTTCCATTCCAGATATGTATTTACAGATTTTCTAACTCTTCTCCTCTAATTGTTTCTTATTTGGCGTGAAGGTAACGTCAAGGCATTGTTCTGGATGAGAGTGGGAAGATTTTTGTGTAGCATATATTTGCATACACATTGGATTCATTTTCCAATTTTCCATTCCAAAGACTGAATCCCTGACACTAACGCATACCCTACCAAACTCTGACTACTAATCCTAATATGATGAAGAAAAATAACCCAAACAGAATAGAAATACAAGCACTTCTGAAGAGGCATGGTGTATAGTTGGACTTGCCTTTTGCATGATAAAGTGTAGGTGTTATAAACCTAGTCAATTTTTCATTGAAATAGTTCTCCATGTGTTTTTTTTCCTTTAATATTTATTGTTGGTTCTACAAAATATTACATAGTTCTTGACATGTCATATTTCACACTTTGATTCAAGTAGGTTATGAACTTCCATTTTTCTTCGTATACAGATTGCAGTATCTCATCAGTTACACATCCACTATTTTACATATTGCTATACTAGTGTCTGTTGTATTCTGCTGCCTTTCCTGTCCTCTACTATCTCCCATCCCCTCCCCTCCAATCCTCTCTCTCTACCCCATCTATTGTAATTCATTTCTTCCACTTGTTTTTGTCCCCTTTCACCTCACTTCATCTTGTATTTAATTTTGTATAACCATGAGGGTTTCCTTGCATTTCTATGTAATTTTCCTTCTCTTTCCTTTTCCCTCCCACCTCTCACCCCTGTTTAATATTAATCATCTTCTCATGCTCTTCCTCCCAACTCTGTTCTTAGTTACTCTCTTTATATCAAAGAAAACATTTGGCATTTGTTTTTTAGTGATTGGCTATCTTCACGTAGCATAATACGTTCTAATGCCATCGATTTCTCTGCAAATTGTATGATTTTGTCATTTTTTAATGCAGAGTAATACTCCATTGTGTATAAATGCCACATTTTTTTTAATCCATTCATCTATTGAAGGGCATCTAGGTTGGTTCCACAGTCTTCCTATTGTGAATTGTGCTGCTATGAACATAGATTTATCAGTGTCCCTGTAGCATGCACTTTTTGGGTCTATTGGGATTAGACCGAGAAGGGGAATTGCTGGGTCAAATGGCGGTTCCATTCCCAAGTTTCCAAGAAATCTCCATACTGCTTTCCAAATTTGCTGCACCAATTTGCAGTCCCACCAGCAATGTACAGGTGTACCCTTTTTCCCACATCCTCGCCAGCACTTGTTGTCGTTTGACTTCATAATGGCTGCCAAGCTTACTGCAGTAAGATGGTATCTTAGGGTGGGTTAGTTTTGCATTTCTCTGAATGCTCGAGATGGTGAGAATTCTTTGATGTACTTATTGATTGATTGTATGTCCTCCTCTGAGAAGTGTCTGTTCAGGTCCTTGGCCCATTTGTTGATTGGGTAATTCATTTGCTTATTGTTTAATTTTTTGAGTTCTTTGTATAACTCTGGATATTAGGGCTCTATCTGAAGTGTGAGGAGTAAAGATTTGTTCCCAGGATGTAGGCTCCTTTTTTACCTCTCTTATTGTTTCTTTTTCTGAGAAAAATCTATTTAGTTTGAGTAAGTCCTGTTTGTAGATTCTAATTATTAACTCTTATGCTATGGGTGTCCTATTGAGGAATTTGGAGCCCGACCCCACAGTATGTAGATCATAGCCAAAGTTTTCTTCTATCAGATGCCGTGTCGCTGATTTGATATCAAGCTCCTTGATCCATTTTGAGTTAACTTTTGTGCATGGCGAGAGAAAGGGATTCAGTTTCATTTTCTTACATATGTAATTCCAGTTTTTCCAGCACCATTTGTTGAAGATGCTATCCTTCCTTCAGTTTATGCTTTTAGCTCCTTTATCAAATATAAGATTGCTGTAATTTTGTGGATTGATTTCTGTGTCCTCTATTCTGTACCATTGGTCCACCCGCCAGTTTTGGTACCAGTACCATGCTCTTTTTGTTACTATTGCTCCGTAGTATAGTTTGAGGACATGTATCGCTATACCGCCTGATTCACACTTCCTGCTTAGAGTTGTCTTTGCTATACTGGGTCTTGTATTATTCCATATGAATTTCATAATTGTTTTATCTATTTCTACAGGAAATGCCGTTGGGATTTTGATTGGCATTGCATTAAACCTATAGAGAACTTTTGGTAATATCGCCATTTTGATGATGTTAATTCTGCCTATCCATGAACAGGGTATATTTTTCCATCTTGTAAGATCTTCTTCTATTTCTCTCTTTAGGGTTCTGTAGTTTTCATTGTGTAAGTCTTTCACATCTTTTGTTACGTTGATAACCAAATATTTTATTTTGTTTTTTTTGAGGATACTCTCAATGGAGTGGTTGTCCTCATTTCCGTTTCAGAGGATTTGTTGCTGATATTCAGGAATGCTTTTGATTTATGATTGTTGATTTTATATCATGCCACTTTGCTGAATTCATTTATTATCTCTAATAGTTTCTTGTAGACCCTTTTGGGTCTACTAGGTATAGAATCATGTCATCTGCAAATAGTGATAATTTAAGTTCTTCTTTTCCTATTTTTATGCCTTTAATTTCTTTCATTTGTCTAATTGCTCTGGCCAGTGTTCGAGAACTATGTTGAACAGAAATCGTGAGAGAAGGCATCCCTGTCTTGTTCCAGATTTTAGAGGGAATGCCTTCAATTTTTTCTCAATTCAGAATGATACTAGCCTGAGGCTTAGCATAGATTGCTTTTACAATATTGAGGTATGTTCCTGTTATCCCAGTTTTTCTAGAGTTTTAAACATAAAGGGATGCTGTACTTTATTGAATGCTTTTTCTGCATCTATTGGGGTGATCATATGGTTCTTATTTTTAAGTCTATTCATGTGGTGAATAACATTTATTGATTTCCGTATATTGAACCAGCCTTGTATCCCAGGAATGAATCCTACTTGATCATGTTGCACAATTTTTTAAATATGTTTTTGTATCTGATTCGCCAGAATTTTATTGAGGATTTTTGCATCTAGGTTCATTAGAGAGATTGGTCTGTATATTTGTTTCTTTGAAGGGTCTTTGTCTGGTTTAGGAATCAGGGTGATATTGGCCTCCTCTGCTGTATACCCATTCGGTCCTGGGCTTTTCTTAGTTGGTAGTCTTTGGATGGTTTCTTCTATTTTCTCAATTGATATTGGTCTGCTTAGGTTGTCTATATCCTCCTGACTCAATCTGGGCAGATCATATGACTTAAGAAATTTATTGATGCCTTCACTATCTTCTAATATAATTTCTGATTATCTTCTGTATTTCAGAAGTGTCTGTTGTGATATTGCCTTTTTCATCCCTTATGATAGTAATTTGAGTTCCCTCTCTTCTTCTCTTCATTAACATGGCTAAGAGTCTGTCGATTTTATTAATTTTTCAACTTTTAGCATTTTCAATTTTTTCAATTGTTTCTTTTGTTTCGATTTCATTAATTTCAGCTCTGATTTTAATTATTTCTTGCCTTCTACTTCTTTTTCTGTTGTTTTGCTCTTCTTTTTCTAGGATTTTGAAATGAACTATGAGATCATTTATTTGTTGTTGTTTTTTTTTTCTTTTTTTAAGGAAAGAACTCCAAGCAATGAATTTTCCACTTAGAACTGCTTTCAATGTGTCCCATAGATTCTGATATGTTCTGTCTGTCTTTTTCATTTATGTCTAAGAATTTTTTTTATTTTTCTCCTTGATGTCTTCAATAACCCATTGATCATTCAGTACGTATTGTTCATTCTCCAAGTGATGCATGAATTTTCCTTCCTTCTTTTATTGTTGATTTTCAGTTTCATTCCATTACGATCAGATAAGATGCCTGGTATTATCTATACTCCTTTATATTGTCTAAGAGTTGTTCTGTGACATAATATATGATCTATTTTTGAGAGGTATCCATGTGCTGCTGAGAAAACAGTGTAACTGCTTGATGTTGGGTGGTATATTCTATATATGTTAATTAAGTCTAGGTTATTATTTGTGTTATTGAGTTCTATAGTTTCCTAATTCAACTTTTGTTTGGAATATCTGTCCAGTAGTGAGAGAGGTGTGTTGAAATCTCCCATGATTATTGTATGGTGGTCTACCAGACTCTTGAACTTGAGAAGAGTTTGTTTGATTAACATAGCTGAACCATTGTTTGGGGCACATATATTTATGATTGTTATGTCTTGTTGGTGTATGGTTCCCTTGAGCAATATGTAGTGTCCCTCTTTATCCCTTTTGATTAACTTTGTCTTGAAATCTATTTTATTTGATATGAGTATGGACACTTCTGCTTGTTTCCGAAGTCAATATGAGTGATATGATTTCTCCCAACCTTTCACCTTTAGTCTATATATGTCTTTTCCTATCAAATGTGTCTCCTGTAGGCAGAAAATTTTTGGGTCTTCTTTCGTGATCCATTCTACTAGCCTGTGTCTCTTAATTGGTGAGTTTAAGGCATTAACATTTAGGGTTATTTTTGAAATATGGGTTGTTCTTCCAGCCATATTTGTTTATTTATGTTACTAAACATGGTTTGTTTTTCTCTTTGATTATTTTTCGCCCCTTTACTGTACTACCTCCCACTGTTGGTTTTCATTGTTATTTTCCATTTCGTCTTCCTATAATGTTTTGCCAAGGATCTTTTGAGGAGATGGTTTTCTAGCTGCAAATTCTTTTAACTTTTGTTTATCATGGAAGGTTTTAATTTCATCTTCCATCCTGAAGCTTAAAATCGCTGGATACACAATTCTTGGTTGGAACCCAATTTCTTTCAGTGATTGAAATATGTTATTCCAGGATCTTCTAGCTTTCAGAGTCTGTGTTGAAAGATCAGCTGTTATCCTGATTGGTTTACCCCTAAATGTAATCTGCTTCCTTTCTCTTGTAGCTTTTAAAATTCTCTCTTTATTCTGTATGTTTGGCATCTTCATTATAATATGTCTCGGTGTTTATCTCTTATGATTTTGCACATTTGGCGTCCTGTAGGCTTCTAGGATTTGGGATTCTGTCTCATTCTTCATGTCTGGAAAGTTTTCTCATATTATTTCATTGAATAGATTGCTCAATCCTGTGGTTTGGACCTGTATACCTTCCTGTATCCCAATTACTCTTTAGTTTGGTCTCTTCATGTTATCCCATATTTCTTGGATGTTCTGCTCATGGTTTCTTAACAGTCTTGCTGAGCTTTCTATGTTCTTTTCAAGTTGAAATACTTTGTCTTCATTGTTCTAAGTGATCTATTCTGCTGGTAGTATTCTCAATTGAATTTTTAAGTTGGTTTATTGCTTCCTGCATTTCTATGATTTCTGTTTGTGTGTTTTTTATAACCTCTATCTCCCTGTATAGTTGATCTTTTGCTTCTTGGATTTGTTTTTGTAATTCATTGTCAAAGTGATCTTTCATTGTCTGATTTTGCTGTCTAATGTCTCCCTGGAGACTTCAGATCATCTGAAGCAAGTATATCCTGATTCTTTATCTGACATTCCATATGCTGCAGATATTACCTCTTCTAATGTTGAGTTGACCTGCGTTGCTTGTGGTCCTTTCTTTCCTTGTCTTTCCCTACTGTTCACGTTTTTTTTGGCTTGGTGAAACTTTTGTGTTATTGAATTTTACCCCTAAATGTTTATATTGCTATTGTATTCTTGAAAAGTCTCCCTCACAGGCGTAAGCAGCGGCTCTGCCCCTCCTCCAATTGGGGCAATGTGCCTACCACACCAGCACGCCGCTGGGCCTGTTCTGCCTCTTGGTAGCTGGTCCGCCTACCTTGCAGGAGCGGGCAGTTGATCTACCCCTCTGCGGGTGCTGGTCCTGTTCAGCCAGTGGGTAACAGGTCCAGCTACCTTGCAGGCACAGGCGTCGGCTCTGCCCCTCCGCGCTCCGCTGGGCCTCTTCTGTCTGTGGGTTGCAGGGCTGTCTACATTGCAGGCGTGAGTGGCATCTCTGCCCCCCCCCCAAACCGGGGCGATGTGTCTACCACGCTGGTAGGTCGCTGGGTCTGTTCTGCCTCTGGGTGAGAGGTCTACCTGCTTTGCAGGCACGGGCAGCGGCTCGGCCCCTCCCCAAACCTGGTTATGTGTCTAGCACCCTGGAGGGGCCTAGCACCTGGTCTGTCGGTGTTCGCAGGTCCACCTACTTCGCAGGCGCGGAGGCCGGCTCTGCCCCTCTGAAGGCAGCTGGGCCGCTTCAGCTGGTGGGTCGCAGGTTCACCTATCTTGAAGTCACAAGGGGTGTCTCTGCCCCTCCGCGGGTGTCTGGGCCTGTTCTGCCTGTGGGTCGCATGTCCGCGTTCCTTGCACGCGTGCAGTGGCTCTGCCCAACCCCCAACCAGGGTGATGTGTCTTTTACGATGGCGGGCCGCTAGGCCTGTTCTACGGGTGGCTCGCAGGTCCGCCTACCTTACAGGCGCGGTTGGCGGCTCTGCCCCTCCCTTCTCCATGTGTTTCTAAAGTTAACAAATATGAGAATTCCTGTCTCCATTTCTCTGTACCCTATTCAGCACATGCATTTTTATATTCACATATAGAATCCTACCTGGTATCACATGTACATACTTGTGAGGTTGCTGACTTTGCAAATACAAATTGTGAGAAGGGATCACTCCTCCTAAATGCTGTTGGAACTTACAATTCAAACTAGGGGTGAGCTCCCTAGTTGAACAACATTATACATAAATCGATGCTCAGAAAAATGAAGATTTTTGGATTTGTGGATGATATATAATTCATGATGTATTTCGATTGGCATATATATTGCTACTTTTTAATGTATACGTGTGTGTGTGTGTGTGTGTGTGCATATATATATGTATAAACTCTCCAGATTTTTCAAAATATGAAATGTATGTGTCTTATTATATACTCCCTAAATTCATTGATGTTCATGAATGTGGATTTATATTCAACTTTTCATAAGAATGTTCTCAGAAATATTAATCCACCTGAAATACATATTTGTTTCCTAATAATGAAACTAACTTCAGTGAATGGTGCATACAAATCCTAATATTGCTATAGTAAATGACTCAGTTTAACGTCAATGCAAGTAGATTCCTATGGGACATGATATGTATTTTGACGTTCATTTTTATTCAAAACTGGTACATTAATATTTCTTCAGTTTTTGCACATAATAGAATACATATTTCATTCACAAATTCACAAATTTATAGGCATTTTTTTTCACTTTCAATTACTTCCTGCTTCAGAACATATGTATTCCCCCAGGTTTCTTGACTGCTCTTTTAATGAGACTTCTTTCCAAGCACATTATTTTCAATTTCCATAATCATTTTAGAAGCAAAGCTCACACACACTTCATGATAAACCATAACAGTGATATTACCATTAGATGTATAACTGGTTGGAATGATTGTATGAATATCAATATATGATTTCCAATATATATTCAGATATCAATTCAATCCATTATTTAAATTTGGAACCAGTTATATTATTTATTCACAGTATGGTCTATTCATGCATTATCTTTATATTCATATAACACAGAGTATACCTATTTGTACCCACAATACTAAATTATATGTCTTCAAAATATTGCTCCCAGAAATGGTGGAAGAAATACTCATGTCACCTGATCTATATATACATTAATCACAGTAATATTGTGGAAACAAAAAGCAAGGTCACACTTATGATTGTACCAAATCCTAAATGGAAAGTGAGCATGGATTAAAAAAAAATCCATGTCCAGGTTGCCTAATGCTCTCAAAAGTGAATCCTATTGGTGACTACATATTTGTTTCTTCCTGAAATTACATATTCAACCTCAACCCTGTTGAAAATGTCTAATCCTATCACTCACTTTATACTTTGCCTGATTTCCTAATGTCTCTATTGAAATCTGATTTCCTGTATTTTTTTTTTCCCATTTCATCATTATGACTGACTCTTCACATGTGCTGACATTTACTTTCACTCTCTACCCAAAACCCTATTGCTAAAGATCTTTTGGTCCAAATGCTATACACACTCTTCATTCTAAATCTACCGAATATCTTCCTAATCCACCAACTATCCCTTTTGGACTGGATTTTCTCTTCGACATTCAATCATCCAAAAGACAAGGTCCTATGCCATTGTATATCAATTAATCTGAGACACCTGTGCAGAACATAATTCAAAGCTAAGAATCCCAATAGTGGGGCCAATTCCCTTCTGTGCTTCAAAAATTACCTAGATTTCTTTTTTCATACTTATATTTCACCTATATATTCTTGAAAATATAGCAAAATTCCAATACCATTATTCATCCAAGAGAATGATTCCTAACCCAAATGGAAGCTGTTATTAACCTTAACCATACAATGTTTCCTCAATCTAACTTTACAGAAGAGGAGGGACAGAATTAGTCTTCCAATACAGGAGTGTAGGGGATCTTCCACCTGCTGAGAACCTCAAAGTTTCATGCAGAAATGATCCCTGGAGAAGATGTAGGCAGCTATGAAGGACCTGACAGAGCAAAAGTCATCTTCCATGGCAAACAACCCAGTCAGGATGAAGGGATGTGTCAGAATAAGCCTCACTCTTCTTAATGTAGAGAAGATGGACCAAACCAGTCCAGTGTAGACAGCTGTTCCTGGCTGCCTATGGTTGATATACAATCCTCAGTTGTGAACGTATCACAGGAAATAGGGGCAGCCTCCATCTCATGGGAACCTTGGAAGCAAATTTTAGGACAAAGTGGTTTCCAAAGCAGTGACCTCATTCAGTTAACAAAGGAGGTGACCTTCCTCACTTCTTTGGTGATAGAACTCTCTGAACTTGGGATCCAGGAAGCCAGGCTACCAGAGGCAGTCCCAGTACCATTCCCAGTGGGCTCACTTATTTGGATTTACCAAGAACAGAGTCAGTCTTTCTTGGTACATACTGATGTGAGAATGGCCAAATTTCAGGAGAGCTCAGAAGAGGGTCCTTTCCTGAGAAAGCAGGAAGTTGCTCACAGCTGGCTCCTGACCACTTCACAGATTTGGCCAAAAAGACCAGATCTGAGACAGGACAGAACATTTCAGGGAACATAATAAGGCTCACAAGTCAGAGGACACTCCGGATAGTCACAGACCTCTTTGGGGGAAGGAGGTGCCTTTGTGGGTGTGGGTGTGAGTTTGTGGTTTTGTCTCATTTTCTGAGAATAGGTAAAAAAGGCGGTTTGTTTGGTTTGGAGTGGACTGTTCCTAGTAAGTCGTTTCACAAAGTGAGTGTTTCTATGTCTGTGTATCCCACTGTGTCTGTGGTTGTAGACATTTGAAAAGAGAATTCATCAATGGATGTGTCCTGTTTAGTAGAAACCTACCCAGCATTCATTCTGCCCAATTGATGAATGGACTGTGGCTTCCCTTATGGATGGGCAACACCTACTAATTTCCTAAGTTCCTGTTTTCTTCCTGATTCTGGCCACTCTCCAGAATAGGCTCATGGTTTTGTGTCCAAGATATGTACCACCTCCAAGCTCTGTGACAAGGCCATGTAATGGATAGCTAAAGGGAATGGCTAGCATCTCAAAAAACTCAGATATCAGTGTGACCAGGAAAGCCTCAGTGGAGAAACTCTGCTTTGGGTTTTTTGCTAACCAATTCTTCTCTTCCCCTGAATGTGAGAAAGGTCTTGGCCTCAAGACACCGCTTTGTGAAGCCTGAAGAAAACAGTTTTAAAATGGAAATAAATGGGCATCACCTGTGGCTCTTTGTTAATTTCTTTGGAAATGGATGTGTCGGAATCAGTCTCTTGGCCCTGTGTGAGGCTGTGGCTTAGGTTCTCAGCACCTGATGCATCTAAAGAATGATCCCATGTGTGCATCCAAAACCAAAATGGGAAAGAGATCAGTAATTGTTGATGAAGTCTCTCGCCTTCCTCTCTTAGGTTCCTGACCACCATCAAGTGAGAATAGAGATCCTTTGAATCAAATGAGTTCTTCTAAGCCCTGCAAAGGCTATCCCATACATGCTTGTGTTTTCTCATGACTCCGAATCACATAAAGAATCTATACCTGACAGTCAGTAGGTCTCAAATTGGAGAAGCAGAGCAATATTAAAGGAAGGCATTTTTGATCCCTTGTGGTTCACAGGAAGGGTGTACAGGCCACCCTGCCTTTAGGAAAATGACGGGCAAGCGAGGTTATTTGGACTCTGTGTTGGGCTGCGCCCCTCATGGAAACATCCAGCCAGAGGTTATGAGGAGTGTCTATATGGAAGAAGATGAGGGCCATGT
Source organism: Callospermophilus lateralis (assembly GCF_048772815.1). Lineage (NCBI taxonomy): Eukaryota > Metazoa > Chordata > Mammalia > Rodentia > Sciuridae > Callospermophilus > Callospermophilus lateralis. The sequence continues at coordinate 328,192 of NW_027512509.1, read as the reverse complement.
GGGAGTGTTTTGGTTTTAATTGTGGTTATTTGTGTGGAAGTTGGAAGCGATGACTGGGTCCACCTGGGCTTGAACTCTGGTGTGATACCCTATAGAGACTGAGTCCTGGAACTGACCTCAGAGAAGTATTGCCATGAATTGTGTTGGGATATTAGGAGGCCACACATGAGAGTCACCATTGGAAACTGAGATCTATTCCCAGTGTGGCTTTCCACAGAGCACTGGGAATCTCAGCCAAGGTATCACATAATTTTATTCTGAAACACTTGGCAGCAATAGTTGAGAGTCAAAACACAAATGCACTTCACATTGTAGACCTCAATGGGCCTGGCTTCATGTGGCCTTTTGGCCACTCTTTGGGAAATCTTGGCAGTGAGAGTTCTCCAGATCTTTCTTTGAAATGAGCTTCTTCACCATTTAATGGTTACCGAATTAAATGAAACACTCAGTGCCTCCAACTTCAACCTTGAAAGATGGGCTCGATAAATACCATGAAATTTTTGAAATTCCCATATCCAGGAGGCACTGGAGAACCATTGGATATCCTGTTGGTGATCATGAGTGTATCAGACAGTGCCTTGATTGGCTGGGTTTCACGAAAATGGTGTAGAACAGAGATTCCAGTAAGTTGGAGCCTGCTGAATAGTGGGCCTAGAGCAAAGGTGGGCATGTGTGAGATAAAACATCTGTGGTGCTTCCATGTGGATTTCCCAATGGCTTCCAAATGGCTTGTGACTGACATGGTGCAGCCAGCAGACCCTTATATGTAAATGATTCTTGTTATATGGGTAAGTTTCAGGGCAATGTTCAGAATCAGGTTCCTATGGTCAAGGGGTCAAGCTATGTTGGACAGAAGCCTGGTTTGTGCATTCTCCTGCAGACCCTGTCCCACCACACGTGACAGAACTCCCTCCAGCACTGTGTCCCAGGTGAACTCCTTGTATTTCGTGAAGGAAATACTGAACTCCCAGTGTAGCAGCAAAAAATATCACAAAAATTGGAGGATGATCAAATGGCTTCACAGTCCACATGAGGAGACACTTAGCCCCAAGTGGCCACAGTTGACCCCGAAAGAGAGAATTCAGCAATGCTGCCTCATGATCATTGGTAAATAAGAAAGCATCTCCTCCAGGTCACATAGATGCAGACCCAGCTTTTATGGTCTCACTACAAAAAAAGCTAAAGCTCCTGACAACAACATATATTTCAAGAGCCCAACATCAGAGCCAGTTTTTCCAGAAGCCTTTAGGCTAGCAGAGCTCCATGTTTTTGGAGTGTTTACATTGTCCCTTACTTTTGGAATCTCGCCTTCTAAATGCAAGTTTGTGAACTCCTGAGCATATTAAATTCCAGATATGTATTCACAGATTTTCTTACTCATCTCCTCTACATGTGTTACTTGGGACGAAGTTAAGGTCAAGGCATTGTTGTGGATGAGAGTCGGAAGATTTTTGTGTAGCACATATTTGCATACACATTGGATTCATTTTCCAATTTTCCTTTCGAAATACTGAATCCCTGAAACTAACCCATACCCTACAAGACTCTGACAAGTAATCCTAACGTAATGGAGAAAAATAACCCAAACAGAACAGAAATACAAACATATCAGAGGAGGCATGGTGTACCATTGAATTAACTTTTCCATTATATAGGGAAGGAGTTTTAAATCTAGTCAATTTTTCGTTGAAAGAGTTGTCCATGTATTTTTAAACTTATCAAATATGTGAATTCCTGTCTCCCCCATTTCTTTGTATCCTATTCAGCACATGTATTTTTATATGCACATATAAAATTGTACCTTGTATCACACATATATTCTTGTGAGGTGGCTGACTTGGCAGATACAAATTGTGAGAAAAGTTCACTCCTCCTAAACGCTGTTGGAACTGAAAATTCAACCTATGGGTGAGCTTCCTAGTTGAACAACATTATACATAAATCCATGTTCAGTAAAATGAATATTTTTGGATACGTGGATGATATATATTTCATGATGAATTTCGATTGGCATATATATTGCTAGTTTTTAATGTCTGTGTGTGTTTGTGTATATATATATATACTGTCAAGATTTTTCAAAATATGAAATATATGTGTATTTTGGCCACTCTTTGGGAAGCCTTACCTGTGAGAGTTCTCGAGAGCTTTCATTGAAATGATTTTCCTCAACATTTAATGGTTCCTGAATGAATTGAAACCCACAGTGCCTCCAACTTCATCCTTGAAAAATGGCTCTATAAATACCATGAAATTCCCCTGACCAGGTGGCACTGGAGAACCTTTGGATGTCTTGTTGCTGATCATGAGTGTACCAGACAGTGCCTTGACTGACTCGATTTCATGAAAATTGTGCAGAACAGAGATGCCAGTAAGTTGGAGAGTGCTGAGAAGTGGGCCCAGGGCTGTGGTGTGCAGGTGTATGATAAAACATCTGTGGTGGGGCCATTTGGGTCTGCCATTGACTTCCAAATGGCTTGTTGCTTACATGGTACAGCTAGCCGACCCTTATCTGTAAAGGCATCTTGTTATATGTAAAGGTTTCAGGACAATGTTCAGAATCAGTTTGCTATGGATAATGTTTCAAGTTATGTGGGATAGAAGTCTGGTTGGTGAATTCTCCTGTAGACCCTGACCCTCCACACGTGACAGAACTCGCTCCAGCACTGTGTCCCAGTTGAACTCCTTGTATTTCATGAAGGAAAAACCAAAAGCCCAGTGCAGCAGCAAGAAACACCACGAAAATTGTAGGATGGCCAATTGGCTTCACAGTCAAGACGGGGAGACACTTACCCCTCCGTGGCCACAGTTTACCTTCAAAGGAAGAATTGAGCACTGCTGCCTCATGTTCTTTTGGAAAATAAGAAACCATGTCCTCCAGGTCAGATAAATGAAGACCCATCTTTGATGGTATCACTACAAAGGAAGCTAAAGCTCCTGACAACAACATATATTTCAAGTGCCCAACCTCAGAGGCAGTTTCTCAAGAAGTCTTTAGGCCAGCAGAGTTCCATGAATTTGGACTGTTTATCCTGTCCCTTAAGTTTGAAAACTCCTCTAAAGTGCCCAAGCTTGTGAACTCCTGAGCATTTTCCATTCCAGATATGTATTCACAGATTTTCTAACTCTTGTCCTCTAATTGTGTCTTACTTGGGTGAAGGTAATGTCAAGGCATTGCTCTGAATGAGAGTGGAAAGTTTTTTTGTAGCGCATATTTGCATACACAATGGATTCATTTTCCTTTATTTCCATTTGAATTACTGAATCCATGACACTAACGCATACCCTACTAGACTCTGACTACTAATGCTAATATGATGGAGAAAAGTAACCCAAACACAATAGAAATACAAGCAGTTCAGAAGAGGCATGGTGTATAGTTGGACTTGCCTTTTGCATGATAAAGGGTAGTTGTTAAAAATCTGGTTAATTTTTAATTGATATAGTTCTCCATGTGTTTTGAAAGGTATCAAATATGTGAATTCCTGTCTTCCTTTCTCTGTTGCCAATTCAGCACATGTATTTTTATATGCACAAATAGAATCCTACCTGGTACCACACGTACATTATTGTGAGGTGGCCTACTTGGCAGATACAAATTGTGAGAAGAGATCACTTCTCCTAAACGCTGTAGGAACTGAAAATTCAACCTATGCGTGAGCTTCCTAGTTGAACAACATTACACATAAATCCATGTTAAGTAAAATAAATATTTTTGGATCTGTGTATGATATGTATTTCATGATGAATTTTGATTGGCATATATATTGCTACTTTTTAATATCTCTGTATGTGTTTTGTGAAAAATCTGCACTCTATAGATTATTCAAAATATGAAATATATGTGTCTTATTATACACTCCTTAAATTCATTCATGTTCATGTATGAGACCACGGCTCATGCAACAGCAAAAGACATTTATTGAGGATCCAATCCAGTATGCCAGGGCTCCGTGGTCACTCAAGAAGGGAGAGCAGCCCAGATCTCCGAGCTGAGGTTGAGCAGTGCTTAAGTACACTTTTTGGGGAGGGCGAGACTTTACATATATCACAGTATCTTTTAAAAAATCATCATACACTGCGGGAAAATCAAACAACAAATCCTAAACATGATTAGTTCATTCATTGGTGGGAACATGTCAGGCAGGAGGGATAGGTCAGTTCTACAGCGGGGTACAGATTCAAATTGATTAGATTAGGCCCTGCGATGCATATGTGCCAAGCCACACAGGGTCCTAGGTTATTAAACAACCAGGCGATCAGGGGGAATATTTACTGGGCAGTCCAGAAATTGTCCTACAAGTAACAGGAATTTCAGATTTTTCATGTAGCATAGGTACTTAACAATACCTGGTCCTTTACATTTTAAATCAGGCCTTGAATCTTAGAAACTTTACAAACCCGGTCTTTTACACTTTAACTTTTACACTTTAATTTCAATTTCTTTTACCCTTAAAGATCACTCCTGGTTCACAAGATGGGTGTCCAAGCCACCCTGACTTTAGGCAAATGAGGGGCAAGGGAGCTTATTTTGGACACTGTCTTGGGCTGTGCCCCTCATGGAAACCTCCAGCCATATGTTATGATGAGTGTCTTTATGGAAGAAGATGAGGGTCATGTAGGAGTGTTTTGGTTTTAATTGTGGTCATTTGTGTGGCGGTTGGAAGAGATGACTTGGTCCACCAGGGCTTGAACTCTGCTCTGATACTCCTTAGAGACTGAGTTCTGGAACTGACTTGAGAGAAGTATTGCCATGAATTGTTTTGGGATTATATTAGGCCACACATGAGATTAGCCCTTGGAAACTGAGATCTAGGCCCAGGGTGGCTTTCCACCGAGCACTGGGAATCTCAGCCAGGGTAACACATGATTTTTTTACTGAAAGACTTGGAAGTCATAGTTGAGACTCAAAACACACATGTATCTCATATTGTAGACCTCAATGAGCCTGGCTTCATGTGAACTTTTGGGCACTCATTGGGAAGCCTTGCCTGCGAGAGTTCTTCAGAGCTTTCATTGAAATGAGCTTACTCACCATTTAATGGTTCCTGAATGAATTGAAACCCACAGTGCCTCCAACATCATCCTTTAAAAATGGCTATACAAATACCATGAAATTTTTGAAATTTCCATGACCAGGTGGCACTGGAGAAACTTTGGATGTCCTGTTGCTGATCATGTGTGTACCAGACAGTTCCTTGATTGACTGGTTGTCATGAAAATGGTACAGAACCGAGATGTCAGTAAGTTGGAGCCTGCTGAGTATTGGGGCTAGAGCAGTGGACTATACATTTGTGAATAAATATCTGTGGTGGGACCACGTGGATCTCCCTTTGGCTTCCAAAATACTTGTGACTGATATGGTGCAGGCAGCAGACCCTTATATGTAAAGGCATCTTGTTTTATTGAGAGGTTTCAGGGCAATGTTCAGAATCTGGTTGCTATAGTCAAGGGGAAAGCTATGTGGGATAGACCCATGTTTCGAACATTCTCCTGAAGACCCTGAGCAATCACACGTGTCAGAGCTCCCTCCAGAATTGTGTCCCAGTTGAACTCCTTGTATTTCATTAAGCCAATTCCAAACTCCCAGTGCAGCAGTAAGAAACACCACAAAAATGGAGGATGACCAAATGGCTTCACAGACCACACGGGAGACACTTAACTCCCAGTGGCCACAGTTTACCAAGAAAGAATTCAGAACTGCTGCCTCATGTTCATTAGAAAATAAGGAACCATTTCCTCCAGGTCACATAGATGCAGACCCACATTTGATGGTGTCACAATGAGGAAGCTAAATCTCCTGACAACTTCATATATTTCATGTTCCCAACCTGAGAGGCATTTTCTCAAGAAGTCTTAAGGCCAGCAGAGCTCCAAGTTTGTGGAGTGTTTAACCTCTCCCTTACTTTTGGAAACTGCTCTACCGCATCCAATGTTGTGAACTCCTGAACATTTTCAGTTCCACATATGTAATCACAGGTTTTCGAACTCCTCTCCACTAATTGTGTCTTACTTGGAGTGAAGTTAATGTAAAGGAATTGTTCTGGATGAGAGTGGCAAGATTTTTGTGTAGCACATATTTGCATACACATTAGATTTATTTTCCTATTTTCATTTGAAATACTGATCCCCGACACTAACACATACCCTAATAGACTCTGACTACTAATGCTAATATGATGGATAAAAAGAAAACTAACAGAATAGAAATGCAGGCCTTTAATAGGAGGCATGGTATATACTTGGAATTTCCTTCTGCTTTATCAAGGGTATGTGTTATAAATCTTGTCAAATTTTCATTGTAATATTTCTCCATGAGATATATATATATATATATATATATATATATATATATATATATATATATATCTAGATTTTTCAAAATATGAAAAACATGTGTCTATTAAACACTATCTAAATTCATTCATATTCATGTATGTGGATATAAAATCAACTTTTCATAAGATTATTCACAGAAACATTCAACCACCTGAAATACATATTTGTTTCCTCATCCTGAGAACTAACTTCAGTGAATCGTGCTTACAAACCCTAATATTTTTACAGTAACTGACACAGTTTATCATCAAAGCAAGTAGATTCCTATAGGACATGATGTGTATATTGATGTTCATTTTTATTCAACAATGGGACATTAAAATTTCTTCATTTTATGCACATCGTAGGATATATATTTCCTCCACAGGTTAGCAAATATATAGGCATTTGTTTCACTTTCAATCACTTCCTGCTTCAGAACACATGTATTCCTCCATGTTTCTTGACTGGTCTGTTCATGAGACTTCTATCCAAACACATTATTTTCGATTTCCTTTATCACTTTAGAAGCAAAACGGACACACACTTCATGATAAACCATCACTGTAATATCACCATTAGATGTATTACTGGTTGGAATGAATGATTATATATCAATAAAAGATTTTTTATATATTTTCTGATATCAATTCAATACATTGTTTAAAGTGTAACAAGTTATATTATTTATTCACAGTATGGTCTATTCATGCATTATCTCTATATTCATAGACACAGGGTACACCTGGTTGTACCCCCAATACTAATCTATACATATTTGAAATATTGCTCCCAGAAATGGTGGAAGAAATACTCATGTCACCTGATCTACATATGCATGTTATCACTGTAATATTCTGGACACAAAATGCAAAAGCCACACGTATGATTGTACCAAAGCCTAAAGGTAAACTGAACATGGATTACTAAAAACATCCCTGACCAGGTTGCCTAATGCTCTCAAATGTCAATACTATTGCTGGCTACATATTTGTTTCTTCCTAAGATTATATATTCAACCTCAAAACTGTTGAAAATGTTTAATTTTTTCACTCACTTGATACTTTTGCCTGATTTCCTAATGTCTCTATTGATATCTACTTTCCTACATATTTTCTGCAGTTCAACATTGTGACTGACACTTCACATGTGCTGACATTGACATTCACTCTGTAACGGAAACACTATTGCTAAAGATCTTTGGTCCAAATCCTATACTCGCTCTTCTTCCGAAACATACTGACTATCTTTCTGATCCTATCGACTATCCCTTTTTGAGTAGATGTTTTCTACTACATTCAATCATCCAAGGTACAAGATCCTATGCCATTGTATATCGATTTTTCTGAAACATGTATCTAGAACGTAATTCAAAGCTACGTATCGCAATCAGTTGCCCAATGCTTTTCTGAGCTTCAAATCTTACCTAGATTTCTGTTTTCATACTTATATTTTATCTCTATATTCCTATAAATATTGCAGGTTCCCAATACCATTATTCATCCCGCATAATGATTCCTTACCCAAATCGAACCTGTTATTAACCCTAACCATACACTGTTGCTTCAATCTAAAATTACAAAAGAGCAGGGACAGAGTTCGCCTTACAATACAGGAATGTAGGGTATCTGCCAACTGCTGAGAACCTCAAAGTTCGATGCAGAAATAATCCCTGGAGAAGATGTCAGCAGCTATGAAGGACCTGTGAGAGCAAAAGCCATCTTCAATGGCAAACAATCTAGACAGGAAAAAGGGATGTGTATGCATCAGCCTCTCTCTTTTTAATGTAGAGAAGATTGACCTAACCAGACCTGCATGGAGAGCTGTTCCCAGGTGCCTATTTTGATATACAATTGAAACTAGTCAAATTTTCAAAGGAAGTAGGGGCAGCCTCTATCTAATGGAACCCTTGGAAGCAACGGTTAGGGCAAAGTTGTTGCCAAGGCAGTGACCTCTTTCAGTTCCTGAAGGAAGTGACCTACCTAACTTCCTTGGTGATGGAACATTCGGAAATTTTGATGCAAGAAACCAGGCACCGAGAGCCAGTCCCAGTCCCTGTCCCAGTGGGCTCACTTGTTTGGATTTACCAAGTACAGATCAGACCTTCTTGGTACCTACTGATGTGAGGATGGCCAAATGTCAGTAGAGCTCTGAAGAGAAGCTTTTCCTGAGATAGCAGGTAGTGGCTAACGGTTGGCTCCTCAAAGCATCACAGAGTTGGCCAAGGAGACAAGATCTGAGACAGGAGAGGCCATTTTGTGGGGAACATAGTATGGCCCACCAGTCAGAAGACATTCCGGATAGTTACAGACCTACTTTTGGGAAGGAGGTGCCTTTGTGTGTGGGTGTGAGTTTGCGGTTTTGTCTCATGTTCTGAGAATAGGTAGGAAAGGTGGTTGGTTTGGTTTGGAGTCGACTGTTTCTAGTAAGTCTTTTGACAAGGCGACTTTCTATGTCTGTGTATCCACTGTGTCCGTGGTTTTAGACATTAGAAAAGAGAATGCATCAATGGAGGTGTCCTGTCTAGTAGAAAGCTTCCCAGCATTCATCCTGCTCAATTGATGAATGGACTGTGGTTTGCCTTATGGATCTTAAACACCTACTAACATCCTAAGTTCCTGTTTTCTTCCTGAATTCTGGCCACTCTCCAGAATAGGCTCATGATTTATTGTGCAAGATATGTACCACCTCCAAGCTCTGTGACATGTCCATGTTCTTGATAGCTGAAGGGAATGGGAACATCTCGGAAAACTCAGACATCAGTATGAGCAGTAAAGTCTCAGTGGAGAAACCCTGCTTTGGTCCATTTGCTTAACTATGGTTCTATTGCCTTGAATGTCAGGAAGGTCTTTGCCTCAGGCCACCCTTTTGTGAAGCCTGAAGAAACAGTTTTCAAATGAAAATGAATGGGCATCTCCTGTGCCTCTTTGCTTAATTGCTTTGAAAAGGATGGTGTCTTAATCAGACACTAGGCCCTGTTTGAGGCTGTGGCTAAGATTCTCAGCTCCTGATAGATGTAAAGAAGATCCCATGTGTGCATCCAAAACCAAAATGGCAAAAAGATCAGTCATTGTAGATGAAGTCTCTTGCCTTCCTCTGATAGGTTCCGGAAATCCATCAAGTGAGAATAGGATTCCTATGGGTCAAATGAGTTATTCAAATCCTGCAGAAGTACTTGGGTTCTCTCATGATGCCAAATAACATAATGAATCTATACCTGACTGTCAGTAGGCCTCAAATTGGAGAAGCAGAGCAGCATTAACAGCAGGCCTATTTGATCACTCCTGGTTCAAAGGAAGGGTGTCCAGGCCACACTGAATTTAGACACATGGGGGGCAAGGGTGCATATTTTGGACATTGTCTTTGGCAGCGCCCCTCATGGAAACCTCCAGCTAGAGTTTATGATGAGTGTCTATACGGCTGAAGATGAGGGCCATGTGGGAATGTTTTGGTTTTAATTGTGGTCATTTGTGTGGCTGTTGGAAGAGTTGACAGGTTCCACATTGTCTTGAACTCAGGTGTGATTCCTCTTAGAGACTGAGTTCTGGAACTGACCTCAGAGAAGTATTGCCATTAATTGTTTTGGCATTGTAGGAGGCCACACATGAGAGTTGCCTTTGAAACCTGAGATCTAGGCCCAGGATGGCTTTCCTCAGAGAACTGAAAATCTCAGCAAGGATATCGCATAATTTTATTCTGAAAAACTTGGTAGCCATAGTTAAGAGTCAAAAGACACATGGACCTCCCGTTGTAGACCTCCATAGGCCTTGCTTCATGTGACCTTTTGGCAAGTGTTTGGGAAGCCTTGCCTGTTAGAGTTCCTCAGAGCTTTCATTGAAATGAGCTTCCTCCCCATGTAATGGTTCCTTGAAGAATGGAAACCCCAAAGTGCCTCCAACTTCATTCTTGAAAAATGGATAGATAAATACCATGATATTTTTGAAATTCCCAATGACCAAGTGGCACTGGAGAACCATTGGATGTTCTGTTGCAGACAGTGGCTTGATTGTTGTGTTACAGACAGTGCCTTGATTGACTGGGTTTCATGAAAATGGTGCAGAACAGAGATGCCAGTAAGTTGGAGCCTGCTGAGTAGTGGGCCTAGAGCAGTGGTGGGCAGGTGTGTGATAATACAACTGTGGTGTCGCCATGTGGATCTGCCATTGGCTTCCAAATAGCTTGTGACTGACTTGGTACAGCCAGCAGACCACTATATGAAAAGGCATCTTGTTATATGGAGAGGTTTCAGGGCAATGTTCACAATCAAGTTGCTATGGTCAAGGGGGCAAGTTATGTGGGATAGAACCCTGGTTGGTGAATTCTCCTGCACACCCTGACCCAACACACGTGACAGAACTCCCTCCAGCCCTATATCCTAGTTGAACTCCTTGTATTTCATGAAGCAAATACCAACCTCCCATTGCAGCATCAAGAAACACCACAACCTCGCCAGCACTTGTTGTTGTTTGATTTCATAATGGCTGCCAATCTTACTGGAGTGAGAAAAGGGTTCTCTTGTACATTGCTGGTGGGGCTGCAAATTGGTGCGGCCAATTTGGAAAGCAGTATGGAGATTCCTGGGAAAGCTGGGAATGGAACCACCATTTGACCCAGCTATTGCCCTTCTCGGACTATTCCCTGAAGACCTTAAAAGAGCGTATTACAGGGATACTGCCACATCGATGTTCATAGCAGCACAATTTACAATAGCTAGATTGTGGAACCAACCCAGATGCCCTTCAATGGATGAATGGATTAAAAAAATGTGGCATCTATACACCATGGAGTATTACGCAGCACTAAAAAATGACAAAATCTTGGAATTTGCAGGGAAATGGATGGCACTAGAGCAGATTATGCTTAGTGAAGCTAGCCAATCCCTAAAAAACAAATACCAAATGTCATCTTTGATATAATGAGAGCAACTAAGAATAAAGCAGGGAGGAAGAGCAGGAAGAAAAGATTAACATTAAACAGAGACATGAGGTGGGAGGGAAAGGGAGAGAAAAGGGGAATTGCATGGAAACGGAGGGAGACCCTCATTGTTATACTAAATTACATATAAGAGGTTGTAAGTGGAATGGGAAAATAAACAAGGTGAGAAATGAATTACAGTAGAAGGGGTAGAGAGAGAAGATGGGAGGGGAGGGGAGGGGGGATAGTAGAGGATAGGAAAGGTAGCAGAATACAACAGTTACTATTATGGTATTATGTAAAAATGTGGATGTGTAACCCATGTGATTCTGCAATCTGTACTTGGGGCAAAAAAGGGAGTTCATAACTCACTTGAAGCTAATGTATGCTAATGTATGAAATATGATATGTCAAGAGCTTTGTAGGGTTTTGAACAACCAAAAAAAAATAAAATTAAAAAAAAAAAGAAAGAAACACCACAAAAAGGGCAGGATGACCAAATGGCTTCACAGTCCACTCAGGGAGACAATAAGCTTCCAGTGGCCACAGTTTACCAACAAAGAGAGAAATCAACACTGGTACCACATGTTCAATGGAAAATAAGAAACGATGTCCTCCAGGTCACATAGATGCAGATCCAGGTTTGATGGTCTCACCAGAAATGAAGCTAAAGCTCCAGACAACAAGATATATTTCAAGTGTTCAAACTCAGAGGCAGTTTTACAAGAAGGCTATTGGCCAGCAGAGTTCCATGTTTGTGGAGTGTTTACACAGTCACTTACTTTTGGAAACTCCTCTACCACCTCCAAGGTTGTGAACTCCTGTGCATTTTCCATTCCAGATATGTATTCACAGATTTTCTAACTCTTCTCTTCGAATTGCATCTTACATGGGGTGAAGGTAATGTCAAAGGATTTATCTGGATGAGAGTGAGAAGACTTTTGTGTAGGACATATTTGCATACATATTGGATTCATTTTCCAATTTTCCATTTCAAATACTTTATCTCTGACACTAAACCACACCCTACTAGTCTCTGACTACTAATCCTAATATGAGGCAGAAAAATAACCCAAACATAATAGAAATACAAGCAGTTCAGAGGAGGCATGGTGTATAGTTGGACTTGCCTTTTGCATTTTAAAGGTTAGGGGTTATAAATCTAGACAATTTTTTGTTGCAATAGTTGTCCATGTGGTTTTAAAGATAACAAATATGTGAATTCTTGTCTCTCTTTCTCTGTAGCCCACTCAGCAAATATATTTTTATATACACATAGAGAATCCTACCTGGTACTACACGTACATTCTTGTGAGGTGGATAACTTGGCAGATACAAATTGAGAGAAAAGATCACTCCTTCTAAATGTCGTTGGAACTGAAAATTCAACCTATGGGTGAGCTTCCTAGTTGAACAAAATTATACACAAATCCATGTTCAGTACAATGAATATTTTTGGATCTGTGGATGATATATATTTCATGGTGAATTTTGATTGGCATATATTGCTATTTTTAATGTCTCTGGGTGTGTATGTGTGTGTGTCTGTGTGTGTGTGTATATATATATATATATATATATATATATATATATATATATACACTCTCTCCTTCTATTTTTCAAAATATGAAATATATGTGTCTTATATACACTCCCTAATTTTATTCATGTTCATGAATGTGGATTTATAATCAACTTTTCACAAGATTATTCTCAAAAAATTTCATCCACCTGAAATACATATTTGCTTCCTAGTACTGAAAACTAACTTCAGTGAATGGTGCATACAAATCCTAATATTTCTATAGTAACTGACACAGTTTATCATCAATGCAAATAGATGCCTATGGGACATGATGTGTTTATCGATGTTCATTTTTATTCAACACTGGGACATTACAATTTCTTCAGTTTATGCACATCATAGGATATATATTTCCTCCACAGGTTAGCAAATTTATAGGCATTTGTTTCACTTTCAATCACTTCCTGCTTTAGAACACATGGATTCCTCCATGTTTCTTGACTGATCTTTTCATGAGATTTCTTTCCAAACACATTATTTTCGAATTCCTTTATCACTTTTGAAGCAAAACGGACACACACTGCATGATAAATCATAACTATAATATCACTATTAGATGTATAACTGGTTGGAATGAATGATTTTATATTAATATAAGATTTCTTATATATTTTCAGATATCAATTCAATACATTTTGTAAAGTGGAACCAGTTATATTATCTATTCACAGTATGGTCTATTCATGCATTATCTCTATATTCATAGACACAGGTTACACCTCTTTGTACCCCCAATACTAATTTATACATCTTCAAAATATTGCTCCCAGAAATGGTGGAAGAAATACTCATGTCACCTGATCTACATATGCATGTTATCACAGTAGTATTCTGGACACAAAATGCAAAAGTCACACGTATGACTGTAACAAAGCCTAAACGGAAACTGAACATGGATTACTAAAAACATCCATGTCCAGGTTGCCTAATGCTCTCAAATGATCATCCTGTTGGTGACTACATATTTGTTTCTTCCTAAGATTATATATTCAACCTCAATACCATTGAAAATGTCTAATTTTTTCACTCACTTTGTACTTTGCCTGATTTCCTAATGTCTCTATTGATATCTACTTTCCTACATATTTTCTCCAGTTCAACATTGTGACTGACCCTTCACATGTGCTGACATTGACATTCACTCTCTAACCGAAACCCTATTGCTTATGAACTTTGGTCCAAATCCTATACTCACTCTTCTTCCGAAACATACTGACTATGTTCCTGATCTATCGACTATCCCTTTTTGAGTAGATGTTCTCTACTACATTCAATCATCCAAGGTACAAGATCCTATGCCATTGTATATCGATTTTTCTGAAACATGTATCTAGAACGTAATTCAAAGCTACGTATCGCAATCAGTTGCCCAATGCATTTCTGAGCTTCAAATCTTACCTAGATTTCTGTTTTCATACTTATATTTCATCTCTATATTCCTATAAATATTGCAGGTTCCCAATACCATTATTCATCCCGCATAATGATTCCTTGCCCAAATCGAACCTGTTATTAACCCTAACCATACACTGTTGCTTCAATCTAAAATTACAAAAGAGCAGGGACAGAGTTCGCCTTACAATACAGGAATGTAGGGTATCTTCCAACTGCTGAGAACCTCAAAGTTCGATGCAGAAATGATCCCTGGAGAAGATGTAGGCAGCTATGAAGGATCTGAGAGAGCAAAATCCATCTTCATGGAAAACAACCTGAACAGGACGAAGGGATGTGTATGCATCAGCCTTTCTCTTCTTAATGTAGAGAAGATGGACCTAAGCAGGCCTGCGTGGAGAGCTGTTCCCAGGTGCCTATTTTGATATACCATTGTAACAAGTCAAATTGTCACACAAAGTAGGAGCAGCCTCCATCTCATGGAACCCTTGGAAGCAACGGTTAGGACAAAGTTGTTGCCAAGGCAGTGACCTCATTCAGTTCCTGAAGGAAGTGTCCTAGCTAACTTCCTTGGTGATGAAACTCTCTGAAATTGTGATGCAAGAAGCCAGGCACCGAGAGCCAGTCCCAGTCCCAGTCCCAGTGGGCTCACTTGTTTGTATTTACCAAGTACAGATTCAGACCTTCTTGGTACCTACTGATTTGAGGATGGCCAAATGCCAATTGAGCTCTGAAGAGAGGCCTTTCCTGAGATAGCAGGTAGTGGCTAACTGCAGGCTCCTCAAAGCATCACAGAGTTGGCCAAGGAGACAAAATCTGAGAGAGGAAAGGCCATTTCGAGAGGAACATAGTATGGCCCACCAGTCAGAGGACACTCCAGATAGTCACAGATCCACTTTTGGGAATGAGGTGACTTTATGTGTGTGGGTGTGAGTTTGTGGTTTTGTCTCATATTCTGCGAATAGGTAATAAAGGTGGTTCGTTTGCTTTGGAGTCTACTGTTGATAGTAACTCTTTTGACAAGGCGAGTGTTTCTATGTCTGTGTATCCACTGTGTCCGTGGTTTTAGACATTAGAAAAGAGAATGCATCAATGGAGGTGTCCTGTCTAGTAGAAAGCTTCCCAGCATTCATCGTTCATAAGTGATGAATAGACTGTGGCTTGTCTTATGGATAGGAAACAACTACTAACTTCCTAAGTTCCGGTTTTCTTCCTGAATTCTAGCCACTCTCCAGAATGAGCTCATGATTTATTGTCCAAGATATGTATAACCTCCATGCTCTGTGACATGGCCATGTTCTTGATAGCTGAAGGGAATGGGAACATCTCAGATATTAGTGTGACCAGTAAAGTCTCATTGGAGAAACCCTGCTTTGGGCCATTTGCTTACCTATGGTTCTGTTGCCTTGAATGTCAGGAAGGTCTTTGTTTCAGGCCACCCCTTTTTGAAGCCTGAAGAAACAGTTTTCAAATGGAAATGAATGGGCATCACCTGTGGCTCATTGCTTAATTTCTTTGGAAAGGGATGTGTCTTAATCAGACACTAGGCCCTGGTTGAGGCTGTGGCTAAGATTCTCAGCTCCTGATAAATCTAAAGAAGATCCCATGTGTGCATCCAAAACCAAAATGGCAAAAGGATCAGTCATTGTGGATGAAGTCTCTTGCCTTCCTCTGTTAGGTTCCTGACGTCCATCAAGTGAGAATAGGATTCCTATAGGTCAAATGAGTTATTCAAAGTCCTGCATAAGTGCTTGGTTTCTCTCATGATGCCAAATCACATAAGCAATCTATACCTGACAGTCAGTAGGCCTCAAATTGGAGAAGCAGAGCAGTATTAACGGCATGCCTATTTGATCACTCTTGGTTCACAGAAAGGGTTTCCAGACCACCCTAAATTTAGACAAATGAGGGGCAATGGTGGATATTTTGGACACTGTCTTGGGCTGCATCCCTCATGGAAACCTCCAGCCAGAGTTTATGATGAGTGCCTATATGGATGAAGATGAGGGCCATGTGGGAATGTTTTGGTTTTAATTGTGGTCATTTGTGTGGCGGTTGGAAGAGATGACAGGGTCCACATGGGCTTGAACTCTGGTGTGATTCTCCTTGGAGACTGAGTTCTGGAACTGACCTCAGAGAAGTATTGCCATTAATTGTGTTGGCATTGTAGGAGGCCACACATGAGAGTTGCCCTTGAAACCTGAGATCTAGGCCCAGGATGGCTTTCCACAGAGAGCTGAAAATCTCAGCAAGGATATCACATGATTTTATTCTGAAAAACTTGGCAGCCATAGTTAGAGTCAAAAGACACATGGACCTCACGTTGTAGACCTCAATGGGCCTGGCTTCATGTGACCTTTTGGCCAGTGTTTGGGAAGCCTTGCCTGTTAGAGTTCCTCAGAGCTTTCATTGAAATGAGCTTCCTCCCCATGTAATGGTTCCTGGATGAATGGAAACCCCAAAGTGCCTCCAACTTCATTCTTGAAAAATGGAAAGAAAAACACCATGAAATTTTTGAAATTCCCAATGACCAGATGGCACTGGAGAACCATTGGATGTCCTGTTGCTGATCATGAGTGTAACAGACAGTGCCTTGATTGACTGGGTTTCATGAAAATGGTGTAGAACAGAGATGCCAGTATGTTGGAGCCTGCTGAGTAGTGGGCCTAGAGCAGTGGTAGGCAGGTGTGTGATAATACATCTGTGATGTGGCCATGTGGATCTGCCATTGGCGTCCAAATGGCTTGTGACTGACTTGATGCAGCCAGGAGACCATTATATGAAAAGGCATCTTGTTATATGCAGAGTTTTCAGGGCAATGTTCAGAATTAGGTTGCTATGGTCAAGGTGGCAAGCAATGTGGAATAGAAGCCCAGTTGGTGCATTCTCCTGCAGAGCCTGACCCACCACACGTTACAAGACTCCCTCATGCACTGTGTCCCAGTTGAACTCCTTGTATGTCATGAATCAAATACCAAACTCCCAGTGCAGCAGCAAAAAAACACCACGAAAAGTGGAGGATGACCAAATGGCTTCAAAGTCCACACGGGGTGTCACTTTGCCCGAAGAGGCCACAGTTTACCTACAAAGAGACTTCAGCACTGCTGCCTCATGTTCATCGGAAAATAAGAAACCATGTCCTCCAGGTCACATAGATACTGACCCAGGTTTGATGGTCTCACTTCAAAGGAAGCTAAAGCTCCTGACAACAACATATATTTCTAATGCCCAAACTCAGAGGCAGTTTCTCAAGAAGTCTTTAGGCCAGCATAGCTCCATGATTGTGGAGTGTTTACACTGTCCCTTACTTTTGGAAACTCCTCTACCACCTCCAAGGTTGTGAACTCCTGAGCATTTTCCATTCCACATATGTATTCACAGATTTTCTAACTCTTCTTTTCTAATTGTGTTTTACCTGGGGCGAAGATAATTTCAAGGCATTTTTCTGGATGAGAGTGGGAATATTTTTTGTGGCACATATTTGCATACACATTGGATTTATTTTCCTATTTTCCATTTGAAATACTGAATCCGTGACACTAACCCATACCCTACTTGTCTCTGACTACTAATCCTAATAAGATGGAGAAAAATAACCCAAACAGATTATAAATACAAGCAGTTCAGAGGAGGCATGGTGTATAGTTGGACATGGCTTTTGCATGACAAAATGTAGGTGCTATAAATCTAGTCGATTTAAATTGAAATAGTTCTCCATGTATTTTTAAATTTAACAAATATGTGAATTCCTCTCTCCCATTTTATGTAACCTATTGAGCACATCTATTTTTATATGCACATATAGAATACTACCTGGTATTACATACGTTCTTGTGAGGTGTCTGACTTGACAGATACAAATGATGAGGAGTGATCACTCCACCTAAACGCTATGGGATTTGAAAATTCATCCTATGTGTGAGCCTCCTAGTTGAACAATATTATACATAAATCCATGTTCAGTAAATTGAATATTTTTCTATCTGTGTAAGATATATATATCACGGTGAATTTCGATTGGCATATATATTGCTACTTTTTAATGTCTCTCTCTCTCTCTGTGTGTATATATACACACTACAGATTTTTTTAAAATATAAAATATATATGCCTTATTATACACTCCCTAAATTTTTTCATATTCATGTATGTGGATTTATAGTCAACATTTCAAAAGGTTATTCTCTGAAATATTCATCCACCTGAAATACATATTTGCTTCCTAGTAATGAAAACTAACTTCAGTGAATGGTGCATACATATCCTAATATTTCTACAATAATTGACCCAGTTTCTCATTAATACAAGTAGATTCATATGGGACATGATGTGTATTTTCATGTTCATTCTTATTCGCCACTGGTACATTACTATTTCTTCAGGTAATGCACATAATAGAGTATATATTTCATCCACAAGTTAGCAAAATTATGGGTATGTGTTTCACTTTCAATAATTTTCTGTTTCAGAACACATGTATTCCTCCATGTTTCTTGACTGGTCTTTTCATGAGACTTCTTACCAAACCCATTATTTTCGATTTCCATAATCCCTTTTGAAGCAAAACTCACACACCGTTCATGATAAACCATAACCCTAATATTACCATTAGATGTATAACTGGATGGAATGAATGATTGTATATCAATATAAGATTTCTTATATATTTTCAGATATCAAATCAATCCATTATTTAAAGTGGAACCAGTTATATTATTTATTCACAGTATAGTCTATTTATGCATTGTCTCTATATTCATAGACACAGGGTACACCTCATTGTAAACTCAATACTAATTTATACGTATTCAAATTATGGCTCCCAGAAATGGTGGAAGAAATATTCATGTCAAATGATCTACATATACAATTTAACCCAGTAATATTCTGGACACAAAAAGAAAAGGTCACACTTATGTTTCTACCAAAGCCTAAATGTAAAGTTAACATGGATTACTAAAAACATCCATGTCCAGGTTGCCTAATGCTCTCAAAAGTCAATCCTATTTGTGACAATATATTCGTTTCTTCCTAAGATAATATATCCAAAATCAACCCTGTTGAAAATGCCTAATTCTATCACACACTTTATACTTTGCCTGATTTCGTAATGTCTCTATTGATATCTGCTTTCCTACATATTTTCCCCAGTTCATCATTGTGATGGTTCATATGTGCTCACATTTACATTCACTCTCTAACCAAAACCCTATTGCTAAAAAACTTTTGTTCCAAATCCTATACTCACTCTCCTTCCTAAACATACCAACTATCTTCCTAATCCTACCGACTATCCCTTTTTGACTGGATGTTCTCTTCTACATTCAATCATCCAAGTAATGTTCAGGTGAGCGTCAGAGGAAGAGACCACCAAGAGACTGTCTCATGGAACAGCAAAGGGTTTATTGGGGGTCCAGCATGCTGGGGCTCAGAGCTCCCTTGAATCAAGCAGAGAGCCCTGAGGACATCTTAAGCAGAGCTTATGTGTTTTCCTTGTAGAGGGCAGGGAGGGAAGTTTATTGATGGGTCAGGGCGAGTGGGCAGTTTGCATGCAACCGGGAGAGGGAGTACATTATATATTTTGGAAGTTGGAGACAGCACATTCTGGGAACAAGATTAGCAAACAGTTCTCAAGATTTCAACAGTGTTTTGTTAAGCATACAGAAAAAGAGGAAGTGACAAGTACCATTTTATTAACCTTTCATTCCCCACGTCTTCTTCTGGCTACTTTTAATCATAAAAGTGATCATTGGAGTGGTGTCACATTCTATGTCTGCTAGTGGGGTATTACCATAAGTTTAACTTGTCTAATTTGAGGTTGGAGAAATGAAAATACATGGTTGAGCAAACAGGGTTTTATAGTTAGCAAGAATGTGAGTATTATTATTGGACTGGCCAAGGTTGATAAACGTATAGTTAACCAGGGGGACTGTGTGAACCAAGACTCAAACCACCCTTTTTGGGCCTCTCTCTTTCGTTGACACTCTTCAAGGCATCCTTTTATTTTACTCATAAATTTCTTACAACTCCAGTATTGTTGCCATAAAAATAACATTCTTCCCTCAATGCAGCACAAAGGCACCATTCTCTCATGAAGAGGAGGTCCAACCCTCGATTGTTGTATGAAACAACATCAGAGAGAGAGGTTAAAGATTCCCACAAAGCTGTGATGGAGGTTTCTAATATCTTTAAGTTTTGGTCTATTGCTGCTTCTAATTGGGTATTTTGCTGTGTACCATGGACCAAGGCAGTGGTTCCTGTGACCTCCCCTGCAGCAACTCGTATTCCTAATAGGATGGCTGAAGTGAGGGATATATGTTCCCTGTGGAACCGGGTTGTATGCCCCCCTGTTTGATCTTCAAATGAACCTGCATCATGATAGAGCACTCTGGGTAACCTCTGCACCATTACACATTTAATCACCACTGTTGACCATTTAATGAAAACATAAAAATGTTTAAGTATATAGAATTATACTCTTGTAGGAACAGTCAAGACAAGGCACCTAAGATAGCACCAAAGCTAGGGAAACAGTCCTATTTGGTTGCAAACGGATTCAGAGGGCATTGCTTCTGTTGTAATCAATTAATCCCATGAACCCCAAGTTTAGGAAGTTTCAGAATTTTGTACCCAACATGTACGGGAATGTGCTCAGAAGTTCACAGTCAGCAGAAATTCACAAAAAGCAGTTTTTTTATGTTTTTTTCCTCTGTTCTGAGCAAATTAACTTTTCAAGGACACCTGGGAGGGGGAGAGATATTTCATCCCTTTCTTTTTTCCGCTTGCCAGCAGTTACCATGGAGCCAGTTGGTAACTTCTTTATCATAGAAATGTAGCCATCTCTTTGAAGCCCCAGCTCAAAGTCAGAGGCCTTGTTCACATATTTTGTGAAAAACTAGTAAGGGGGTGTCTAGCTTACAAGTACTGATTGTTTTAGCCAGTGGCCAAGTAGAACAGGGCCACATGAAAACAGGAAGTTTGTCTACACTGAACTCTTTTATAGGGACTCTTTTGCTGAACGTCCTAAAGTCAGCCATGGTGAAGACATCTGGAGAAGATCAGTTAAGACTTTTCTGTGGGTGTGGAACAGAGGGGAAAGAGAGGGAAGGCGGGACTTAGAGCAGTTCCGAGGATCTGAGAATTAGTACGGAGAGATGTAAAAGAATAATGGGAAAGGGGTTTGGGATTTTCTAGCAACAAAAACTTGAGCAGTAGAACATGTAGAAAAG
The DNA here is from genome assembly GCF_048772815.1 of Callospermophilus lateralis. Lineage (NCBI taxonomy): Eukaryota > Metazoa > Chordata > Mammalia > Rodentia > Sciuridae > Callospermophilus > Callospermophilus lateralis. The sequence continues at coordinate 306,754 of NW_027512509.1, read as the reverse complement.
AGGGGAAGATGTGAGTGTGTATCCAAAAAGCCTGTGAGGGACTTTAAATTCTTAGTAACCTGTTTTCAGTGATGACAAAGCAACTTTAAAGACCATTTTTATTACATCTTGGATAGGGGTCTTCTCAGCTATTTTGAGCTTTAGGTTAGCTGGTAAAAGGACCTGGTGAAACCCCGTATGGGTGCTGACAGGAGAAGAGAGGAGTGAGTGGGTAGAGTGGTAACTAAGTACCTGCTACCTCAGCAAGGGGGCAATGGTGTGAGAACCGGCGGATGTTTGGGTTGTTGATCTAGTAACGGGATGGGAGAAATCAGGTTGTTGAGGTGGGAGTGACAGCAGAGAGACTAGAGCAGAAGGCTGAGGGTGAGGATCTATTGGAGAAGCATAGTTCAGGATGTGAGCGAAGGACGGAAAAGGCCTCCACATAGGGGAATCTCTTTTCACGCCTTTGAGCCCTTCCCAAAGTTAAAAAGGTTCCACAGAATTTGAGGATCTAGAGACCCCTCTGGGTGCCATCGATTTAGGTTATCTTATTGGTAATATGGCCAATGCTGTGTACTGAATTTGATTAGGAGTTTGGGTTCCATCGTGCAGCCCCTGTATGCTCACATCCCCTTGATTACAGAAGAAGTCGGCTTTTCCCACACACAGCCATGGCTGTTTGTGGCTTTGATAGTTCACCGGGCAAACATAGTAATCTAGGCTAGCCGACCTGCATCTGGCTCACGTGTCCCTACATCCATAATGTTTGTTTCCATTATATATGATACGGAAGGGATTTAATGGAATTTTAGTGGGATCCTCTTCTTCAGGGATATCTGAATAGGAAACACATATAGCCAGCTGACAAATGTCTGGGTGGAGAGATGGCCACCAGGTCCCTAAGGGGGCTGTATGCAAGATTGATTAAACTTCTTGTCCAGTAGGATTTGTGATCAGCCATCGCTGCTGAAAGGGGTGATGAGGGTTAGAAATACTGGTGGTCAAGGGGAGAGTCTATAGCCTTATCCACACGGCGAATGTGCAATTTGAAAGGGTTACCAGTCTTTTCCAGTTTCCAGCCAATTCCAGTTTCCAGTCAATGTCTGGACAGGGCGCAGGCTTGAGATGAGAGGCATGCATCCAGGAAGTGATTCCATCTTCCTTTACCACTGTAGGTGTTATAAGTAGCACCTGGAATGGTCCTTTCCAGCGGGGTTCCAGCGATGTCACCTGATGTCGTCTTACGAAGACAAAGTCTCTTACTTGATATCGATGTGGAGTCCCCTCGTCCCCAGTTTGGTAGGCAGTGGCCAGCTGTTTTCACAGGTGTCACTGAATTCTTTCAAGAGCTTTAAGTCTGTCAAGCAAGCTGGTGTGGAAGGGATTGTAAGGTCTTAGAGTTGGTGTTAGGTCCCTTACTGGAGGAGGGGCACCATAGAGAATTTCATAGGGGGTGAGGTTACACTAAAATCAGAGTGAGTATTTTCTTCATTTAACAGTGCATAAGGCAGGAGCATAGTACAATCTTTTATTCCGGTCTCTAAGCTTAATTTTGTTAAGGTCTGTTTAATGGTTTGGTTCATTCTTTCTACCTGTCCTAAACTCTGGGGTCTATAAGCACAATGTAACTTCCAATTAATCCCCAGGGTCCTGGCTAACCCCTGACTTACCTGGGCCATGAACGCCGGTCCATTATCAGACCCTATTAACTTAGGCAGGCTGTATCTTGGAAAAATATCTTCTAGGATATTCTTGACCAAAATTTGCGCTATTTCTTTTCTTTTTTTTTCTTTTTTTTGTGGGGAAGGCTTCAATGCATCCTGAAAATGTATCTACAAAGACTAGGAGATATTTAAGTCCATACCTTGCTGGCTTTATTTCAGTAATGTCCACTTCCCAGTATTGTCCTGGTTTGGTTCCTCGTATGTGCTTTCATACAGGAAGCTTGGAAGGGTAAGCATTTACCAATTGATGAACCCAACAGGCTTTTGTTACCCATTCAGTTATTTTCTTCACTGTGAGTCTGTTAGTGGAAAACTCTGTTCTTGATCCTTCAGGAATGCCTGCAGTTTCTTTGAACCAAGGTGAGTGAGTTGATGTACATTTTCTACTGACATAGTTAGAGCCGTGGCTCTTGGAGTTTTTACTGAAAGATTTAGAAATTCCACTTAAGGGCCTTCAGGGTTAAAATTTATTTTGGCCCAGAGCTTGGTGAGCAGATCTCCGCCGATCAATGGGGCCAGGCATTCTGGGACTACTAGGAAGGAGTGATGGATTTTTCCTTTTCCCAGGTCCATGGTCCTCTTAGTTGTCCAAGCCCGATATTTACTGCCATTAGCCCCTTGAAATAGAGATTTTTTATTTGATAGAGGGCCCAATGTGGCCTTATGGGCTCAGTATATTGCCCCTGTATCCACTTCAAAGTTTACTGGGGTCCCCTCCACTTCAAAAGTTACTCTGAGCTCGGGGAGGGGATCTGAGCCCCGACTTTCTTAGTCATCCTCCAGAGTCAGAATGGCTGGCTGGCGTGGCTGTCGCTTTCTATGTCAATTTTGGCCCAGTGTCCTTTTTGTTTGAGTAGGCACATTGATCTGAGGCCAAGGGTGGCCTCTGTCGTGGGCCAATGTATACCTTCTTGTCTCCCTGTTTCTTAATTTTTGGCCTATTTGTTGTTGTGACCTGGACCTTAGTCAACGCCTTACTCTGCCTTTTGTTTCTTTTATCCTCCATTTGCTCCCTTCTCTTCCTCAGTTTCTCTCTTATAGTATACCTTCTCAGCTTCTCTGACTAAATCTCTCAAAGTCATATCTTGTAATCAATCTAAGCTTTGTAACTTTGTTTTAATATCCAGGGCAGTTTGCCCAATAAGGCCATCGTGACAGATGCCTTTTGATTCTCTGCCTGACGATAAAAAGGATTAGAGCTCCTATATGCCTCCATAATTCTCTCTAGAAACATAGAGGGAGATTCGTCAGGCCCCTGATAATCTCTCTTACCTTGGCCAAATTAGTTGGTCACTAGCGGCTGCTCGGAGACCCACTATTAGAGCCCGGCGATAAGTGGACAGATGCTCCCTACCTTCAAAGGTGTTGGGGTCCCAGTTGGGTCGGTTCAAGGGAAAGCCGGCTTTGATTATGTTGGTAAATTGTGTCGGATGCAAACCTGGTCCAAGGATTTTTTTTTAGCTTCCTGGAGAATTCCCTTTTTTTCCTCTGTCATGAAGAAAGTCCCTAGCAGTTGTTGGCTGTCATCCGAAGTAGGCTGGTGTGAAAACATCAATGACTCAACCACACCTGAGAGCCGGGTGGGGTCCTCGGTAAAAGGGGGATTGCTATTTTTTAAGTTACATAGGTCTGAAGAGAAGAACGGCCAATACTGGTAGGCTTGAATTTTCCCCCAATGGCCATTGTCAATCATTGGTCCATAGGGTCGAAGGGGAGGCATCCCAAGAGTTCCAGGGTTTTCAATCATTCACCGCCAGCGAGTTCCTTTAGCAGGGCCAGCTTCCTCCATGGGAGGAGGTGCTGTGTGTGCTGCAGGGGAATTACCTGGAGGGCGCTGGGCCGGCTTAGCTTCCTTCAATGGAGGAGAGGCTCAGTCAGCAGCAGGGGTATCACTTAGAGGGTGTTGGGGGTTAGAGGATGAGGGCAGGGGATAAGGAGGGGGAGGAGAGTCCAGTAGACTCAAATCCGGTGACACAGGGAAAACAGAGTGTGGAGGAGGAGGAGGAGCAGAGTGTTTGTGAGTTCCTGGGGGAAGGAGTCATTGCGGGGGCAGGGGCAAGGAAAGGCTTGACCCATTGAGGAGGAAATTTGCAGAGGTCCTGCTGAATTAAAATATATGGCTGTTGATCCAGATGACTATCTGGCCACGGCTGAAAGACAATATCTCTGAATTATAAATTAGTGGGAAGTAGAAAGATCCTTCTAGGGGCCATCCGACTCCAAAGGTGGGCCATTCTGAGGTACAGAGAGTCTACCACATCCGGGGCTTTACTGAAATAAAGAGATTCTGAGCCCTTAAACGGACTTTGGTATAGTGATCAAGGGTCAGGGACAGAGGCATTGAAGTGCTCTGTTCCATAATGAGAGATACACAAACAGTGAAAGCAAGACACATGACACAGGCAAGACAAGACAATAAAGACAGGCAATGGACATTCAACACTGAGACCATGACTGGGTAGCCGGCAAAATCCGATGGACTGGCAATACTGAATCCGAAACAAAATATCACTGAGTCAAGGAGACTATTGTTCCTCAATTTCCCGAGTCCTCTCAGGCGTCCTCCAGGGACGTGGCCTGTGGTTCTGTAACACGACTGTCAGCCACCATCAGAGAGAGCTCACACTCTTCATTGACAGCCATTTTGCCAAACCCTAACATGAAACCTGAAACCAGAAAGAGGCGCCTTACTTATCTGAGGGGGGTCCATTGGGGTCTCTCGTCCACCGCTGCTTGATCTCTGTGGAACCTCCATATGTAAAGGTCGGGCTAGTGTCAGAGGAAGGGACAACCAAGAGACTTTAACATGCAACAGCAAAGGATTTACTGGGGGTCCAGCATGCTGGGGCTCAGAGTTCACTTGAATAGAGCAGAGAGTCCTGAGAACAGCTTCAGCAGAGCTTATATACTTTTCTTGGAGAGGGCAGGGAGGGAAGTTTATTGATGGGTAAGGGTCAGTGGGCAGTTAGCGCTTAACCGGGTGAGGGAGTACAATCTGCAGTTTGGCAGATGGGGACAGCACATTCTGGGAACAAGATTAGCAAACAATTCTCAAGATTTCAACAGTGTTTTATTAAGCATACAGAAACACAGGAAGTGACAAGTACCTATTTTATTAAACTTTCACTACCAACTATCCCTTTTTGACTGGATGTTCGCTTCTACATTCAATCATCCAAGGTACAAGGTCCTATGTCATTGTATATGGATTTATCTGAGACAACTTTGCAGAAAGTAATTCAAAGCTAAGTAGTCCCAATCAAGGGACCAATGCCCTTCTGGGCTTCAAATCTTACTTAGATTTCTGTTTTCATACATATATTTTACCTATGTATTCTACATATATTCAAATATATATATATATATCATAGTATATATATTTCATCCAGAGTTTCACAAATTTATAAGAATTTTTTTTCATGTTTAATCAATTCCTTCTTCAGAACACATTTATTCCTCCAGGTCTCTTGACTGGTCTTTTCATGAGACTTCTTGCCAAACACATTATTTTTGACTTCCACAATCACTTTTGAAGCAAAACTCACACACTCTTCATGATAAACCATAACACTCATATTACCATTAGAATGTAACAGGATGGAATGAATGATTGTATAGCAATATAAGATTTTCTGTATATTTTCAGATATCAATTCAAAAAATTATTTAAAGTTGGAACCAGTTATATTATTTATTCTCAGGATAGTCTATTCATGCATTATCTCTATATCCAAAGACTCCAGGTACACCTAATTTTACACCCAACACTTATTTATACGTCTTCAAAATATTGCTCACAGAATTGGTGGAAGAAATACTCATGTCACCTGATGTCCATATACATTTTATCACAGTAATATTCTCGACAAAAAAGCAAAGGTCACACTTTGATTGTACGAAAGCCTAAATGGAAAGTGAGCATGGATTACTAAAAACATCTATGTGCAGGTTGCCTAATGCTCTCAAATGTCAATCCTATTGTTGAGTACATATTTGTTTCTTCCTTAGATTATATATTCAACAACAACCCTGTTAAAAATGCCTAATCCTATCACTGACTTTATACTTTGCCTGATTTCATAATGTCTGTATTCATATCTGCTTTCCTATATATTTTCCCCAGTTCATCATTGTGACTGACTCTTCACATATACTAACTTTTACATTCACTCTCTATCTGAAACCCAATTGCTGAAGAACTTTTGCTGCCAATCCTATACTCACCCTTCTTCCTAAACCTACCAACTATCTTTCTAATAATACCGACTATCCCTGTTTGACTGGATGTTCTCTTCAACATTCAATCATCCAAGGTACAAGGTCCTATGCCATGGTATATCGATTTATCTGACACATCTGTGCAGAACAAAATTCAAAGCTAAGTATCCCAATCAAGAGCCTAATGCTCTTCTGGGCTTCATATCTTACCTAGATTTCTGTTTTCATACTTATATTTCACTTGTATATTCTTGTAAATATCACAGGTACCCAATACCATTATTCATCAATCAGAATGATTCCTAAGCCAAATCGAACCTGTTATTAAGCCTTACCATACACTTTTCCCTCAATCTAACTATACAGAAGAGCAGGGACAGAGTTTGTCTTACAATACAGAAATAGAGGGGATCTTCCACCGGCAGAGAACCTCAAGGTCCATGCAGAAATGATCCCTGGAGAATATGTATGCAGCTATTTAGGACCTGAGAGAGCAAAAGTCATCTTCCATGGCAAACAACCTGCTCAGAATGAAGGGATTTGTCTGAATCAGCCACTTTCTTCTTTATGTAGAGAAGACGGACCAAACGAGGCTTGTATGGTGAGCTGTTCCCAGGTTCCTATGGTTGATATACCATTTTAACTTGTGAAACTGTCACAGGAAGTAGAGGCAGCCTCCATCACATGAGACCCTTCAAAGCTACTGTTAAAACAAAGTGGTTGCCAAGGTAGTGTCATAATTCAGTTCCTGAAGGAAGTGAACTAACTAATTTATTGATGATGGAGCTCTCTGAACTTGGGATCCAAGAAGCCTGGCATCCAGAGACAGT